>NW_024572023.1:0-10130 GCF_018153835.1 Drosophila eugracilis | reverse complement strand
CATTCCAGATTCGGGCTACTATTGGCTTGGTTATAGCCATAATACTGTCACTTAAAGGAGGAAAATGGTAAAACTAAAGTTTAAATTTAATAAAGAATCCAACGAGCTATGCCATTCCAGATTCGGGCTACTATTGGCTTAGTTATAGCCATAATACTGTTACTTAAAGGAGGAAAAATGGTAAAACCAAAGTTTAAATTTAATAAAGAATCCAACGAGCTATGCCATTCCAGATTCGGGCTACTATTGGCTTAGTTATAGCCATAATACTGACACTTAAAGGAGGAAAATGGTAAAACCAAAGTTTAAATTTAATAAAGAATCCAACGAGCTATGCCATTCCAGATTCGGGCTACTATTGGCTTAGTTATAGCCATAATACTGTCACTTAAAGGAGGAAAAATGGTAAAACCAAAGTTTAAATTTAATAAAGAATCCAACGAGCTATGCCATTCCAGATTCGGGCTACTATTGGCTTAGTTATAGCCATAATACTGACACTTAAAGGAGGAAAAAATGGTAAAACCAAAGTTTAAATTTAATAAAGAATCCAACGAGCTATGCCATTCCAGATTCGGGCTATTATTGGCTTAGTTATAGCCATAATACTGACACTTAAAGGAGGAAAAATGGTAAAACCAAAAGTTTAAATTTAATAAAGAATCCAACGAGCTATGCCATTCCAGATTCGGGCTACTATTGGCTTAGTTATAGCCATAATACTGTCACTTAAAGGAGGAAAAATGGTAAAACCAAAGTTTAAATTTAATAAAGAATCCAACGAGCTATGCCATTCCAGATTCGGGCTACTATTGGCTTAGTTATAGCCATAATACTGACACTTAAAGGAGGAAAAATGGTAAAACCAAAGTTTAAATTTAATAAAGAATCCAACGAGCTATGCCATTCCAGATTCGGGGCTACTATTGGCTTAGTTATAGCCATAATACTGTCACTTAAAGGAGGAAAAATGGTAAAACCAAAGTTTAAATTTAATAAAGAATCCAACGAGCTATGCCATTCCAGATTCGGGCTACTATTGGCTTAGTTATAGCCATAATACTGACACTTAAAGGAGGAAAAATGGTAAAACCAAAGTTTAAATTTAATAAAGAATCCAACGAGCTATGCCATTTCAGATTCGGGCTACTATTGGCTTAGTTATAGCCATAATACTGACACTTAAAAGGAGGAAAAATGGTAAAAACCAAAGTTTAAATTTAATAAAGAATCCAACGAGCTATGCCATTCCAGATTCGGGCTACTATTGGCTTAGTTATAGCCATAATACTGTCACTTAAAGGAGGAAAAATGGTAAAACCAAAGTTTAAATTTAATAAAGAATCCAACGAGCTATGCCATTCCAGATTCGGGCTACTATTGGCTTAGTTATAGCCATAATACTGACACTTAAAGGAGGAAAAATGGTAAAAACCAAAGTTTAAATTTAATAAAGAATCCAACGAGCTATGCCATTCCAGATTCGGGCTACTATTGGCTTAGTTATAGCCATAATACTGACACTTAAAGGAGGAAAAATGGTAAAACCAAAGTTTAAATTTAATAAAGAATCCAACGAGCTATGCCATTCCAGATTCGGGCTACTATTGGCTTAGTTATAGCCATAATACTGTCACTTAAAGGAGGAAAAATGGTAAAACCAAAGTTTAAATTTAATAAAGAATCCAACGAGCTATGCCATTCCAGATTCGGGCTACTATTGGCTTAGTTATAGCCATAATACTGACACTTAAAGGAGGAAAAATGGTAAAACCAAAAGTTTAAATTTAATAAAGAATCCAACGAGCTATGCCATTCCAGATTCGGGCTACTATTGGCTTAGTTATAGCCATAATACTGACACTTAAAAGGAGGAAAAATGGTAAAACCAAAGTTTAAATTTAATAAAGAATCCAACGAGCTATGCCATTCCAGATTCGGGCTACTATTGGCTTAGTTATAGCCATAATACTGACACTTAAAGGAGGAAAAATGGTAAAAACCAAAGTTTAAATTTAATAAAGAATCCAACGAGCTATGCCATTCCAGATTCGGGCTACTATTGGCTTAGTTATAGCCATAATACTGACACTTAAAGGAGGAAAAATGGTAAAACCAAAAGTTTAAATTTAATAAAGAATCCAACGAGCTATGCCATTCCAGATTCGGGCTACTATTGGCTTAGTTATAGCCATAATACTGTCACTTAAAGGAGGAAAAATGGTAAAACCAAAGTTTAAATTTAATAAAGAATCCAACGAGCTATGCCATTTCCAGATTCGGGCTACTATTGGCTTAGTTATAGCCATAATACTGACACTTAAAGGAGGAAAAATGGTAAAACCAAAGTTTAAATTTAATAAAGAATCCAACGAGCTATGCCATTTCAGATTCGGGCTACTATTGGCTTAGTTATAGCCATAATACTGTCACTTAAAGGAGGAAAAATGGTAAAACCAAAGTTTAAATTTAATAAAGAATCCAACGAGCTATGCCATTCCAGATTCGGGCTACTATTGGCTTAGTTATAGCCATAATACTGTCACTTAAAGGAGGAAAAATGGTAAAACCAAAGTTTAAATTTAATAAAGAATCCAACGAGCTATGCCATTTCAGATTCAGGCTACTATTGGCTTAGTTATAGCCATAATACTGACACTTAAAGGAGGAAAAATGGTAAAACCAAAGTTTAAATTTAATAAAGAATCCAACAGAGCTATGCCATTCCAGATTCGGGCTACTATTGGCTTAGTTATAGCCATAATACTGTCACTTAAAGGAGGAAAAATGGTAAAACCAAAGTTTAAATTTAATAAAGAATCCAACGAGCTATGCCATTCCAGATTCGGGCTACTATTGGCTTAGTTATAGCCATAATACTGACACTTAAAGGAGGAAAAATGGTAAAACCAAAGTTTAAATTTAATAAAGAATCCAACGAGCTATGCCATTCCAGATTCGGGCTACTATTGGCTTAGTTATAGCCATAATACTGACACTTAAAGGAGGAAAAATGGTAAAACCAAAGTTTAAATTTAATAAAGAATCCAACGAGCTATGCCATTCCAGATTCGGGCTACTATTGGCTTAGTTATAGCCATAATACTGACACTTAAAGGAGGAAAAATGGTAAAACCAAAGTTTAAATTTAATAAAGAATCCAACGAGCTATGCCATTCCAGATTCGGGCTACTATTGGCTTAGTTATAGCCATAATACTGTCACTTAAAGGAGGAAAAATGGTAAAACCAAAGTTTAAATTTAATAAAGAATCCAACGAGCTATGCCATTCCAGATTCGGGCTACTATTGGCTTAGTTATAGCCATAATACTGTCACTTAAAGGAGGAAAAATGGTAAAACCAAAGTTTAAATTTAATAAAGAATCCAACGAGCTATGCCATTTCAGATTCGGGCTACTATTGGCTTAGTTATAGCCATAATACTGACACTTAAAAGGAGGAAAAATGGTAAAACCAAAGTTTAAATTTAATAAAGAATCCAACGAGCTATGCCATTCCAGATTCGGGCTACTATTGGCTTAGTTATAGCCATAATACTGACACTTAAAAGGAGGAAAAATGGTAAAACCAAAGTTTAAATTTAATAAAGAAACCAACGAGCTATGCCATTCCAGATTCGGGCTACTATTGGCTTAGTTATAGCCATAATACTGACACTTAAAGGAGGAAAAATGGTAAAACCAAAGTTTAAATTTAATAAAGAATCCAACGAGCTATGCCATTCCAGATTCGGGCTACTATTGGCTTAGTTATAGCCATAATACTAATCACTTAAAGGAGGAAAAATGGTAAAACCAAAGTTTAAATTTAATAAAGAATCCAACGAGCTATGCCATTCCAGATTCGGGCTACTATTGGCTTAGTTATAGCCATAATACTGACACTTAAAGGAGGAAAAATGGTAAAACCAAAGTTTAAATTTAATAAAGAAACCAACGAGCTATGCCATTCCAGATTCGGGCTACTATTGGCTTAGTTATAGCCATAATACTGTCACTTAAAGGAGGAAAAATGGTAAAACCAAAGTTTAAATTTAATAAAGAATCCAACGAGCTATGCCATTCCAGATTCGGGCTACTATTGGCTTAGTTATAGTAATAATACTGTCACTTAAAGGAGGAAAAATGGTAAAACCAAAGTTTAAATTTAATAAAGAATCCAACGAGCTATGCCATTCCAGATTCGGGCTACTATTGGCTTAGTTATAGCCATAATACTGACACTTAAAGGAGGAAAAATGGTAAAACCAAAGTTTAAATTTAATAAAGAATCCAACGAGCTATGCCATTCCAGATTCAGATTCGGGCTACTATTGGCTTAGTTATAGCCATAATACTGACACTTAAAGGAGGAAAATGGTAAAAACCAAAGTTTAAATTTAATAAAGAATCCAACGAGCTATGCCATTCCAGATTCGGGCTACTATTGGCTTAGTTATAGCCATAATACTGACACTTAAAGGAGGAAAAATGGTAAAACCAAAGTTTAAATTTAATAAAGAATCCAACGAGCTATGCCATTCCAGATTCGGGCTACTATTGGCTTAGTTATAGCCATAATACTGACACTTAAAGGAGGAAAAATGGTAAAACCAAAAGTTTAAATTTAATAAAGAATCCAACGAAGCTATGCCATTCCAGATTCGGGCTACTATTGGCTTAGTTATAGCCATAATACTGACACTTAAAGGAGGAAAAATGGTAAAACCAAAGTTTAAATTTAATAAAGAATCCAACGAGCTATGCCATTCCAGATTCGGGCTACTATTGGCTTAGTTATAGCCATAATACTGACACTTAAAGGAGGAAAAATGGTAAAAACAAAGTTTAAATTTAATAAAGAATCCAACGAGCTATGCCATTCCAGATTCGGGCTACTATTGGCTTAGTTATAGCCATAATACTGACACTTAAAGGAGGAAAAATGGTAAAACCAAAGTTTAAATTTAATAAAGAATCCAACGAGCTATGCCATTCCAGATTCGGGCTACTATTGGCTTAGTTATAGCCATAATACTGACACTTAAAGGAGGAAAAATGGTAAAACCAAAGTTTAAATTTAATAAAGAATCCAACGAGCTATGCCATTCCAGATTCGGGCTACTATTGGCTTAGTTATAGCCATAATACTGACACTTAAAGGAGGAAAAATGGTAAAACCAAAGTTTAAATTTAATAAAGAATCCAACGAGCTATGCCATTCCAGATTCGGGCTACTATTGGCTTAGTTATAGCCATAATACTGTCACTTAAAGGAGGAAAAATGGTAAAACCAAAGTTTAAATTTAATAAAGAATCCAACGAGCTATGCCATTCCAGATTCGGGCTACTATTGGCTTAGTTATAGCCATAATACTGACACTTAAAGGAGGAAAAATGGTAAAACCAAAGTTTAAATTTAATAAAGAATCCAACGAGCTATGCCATTCCAGATTCGGGCTACTATTGGCTTAGTTATAGCCATAATACTGACACTTAAAGGAGGAAAAAATGATAAAACCAAAGTTTAAATTTAATAAAGAATCCAACGAGCTATGCCATTCCAGATTCGGGCTACTATTGGCTTAGTTATAGCCATAAATACTGTCACTTAAAGGAGGAAAAATGGTAAAAACCAAAGTTTAAATTTAATAAAGAATCCAACGAGCTATGCCATTCCAGATTCGGGCTACTATTGGCTTAGTTATAGCCATAATACTGACACTTAAAGGAGGAAAAATGGTAAAACCAAAGTTTAAATTTAATAAAGAATCCAACGAGCTATGCCATTCCAGATTCGGGCTACTATTGGCTTAGTTATAGCCATAATACTGACACTTAAAGGAGGAAAAATGGTAAAACCAAAGTTTAAATTTAATAAAGAATCCAACGAGCTATGCCATTCCAGATTCGGGCTACTATTGGCTTAGTTATAGCCATAATACTGACACTTAAAGGAGGAAAAATGGTAAAACCAAAGTTTAAATTTAATAAAGAATCCAACGAGCTATGCCATTCCAGATTCGGGCTACTATTGGCTTAGTTATAGCCATAATACTGTCACTTAAAGGAGGAAAAATGGTAAAACCAAAGTTTAAATTTAATAAAGAATCCAACGAGCTATGCCATTCCAGATTCGGGCTACTATTGGCTTAGTTATAGCCATAATACTGACACTTAAAGGAGGAAAATGGTAAAACCAAAGTTTAAATTTAATAAAGAATCCAACGAGCTATGCCATTCCAGATTCGGGCTACTATTGGCTTAGTTATAGCCATAATACTGTCACTTAAAGGAGGAAAAATGGTAAAACCAAAGTTTAAATTTAATAAAGAATCCAACGAGCTATGCCATTCCAGATTCGGGCTACTATTGGCTTAGTTATAGCCATAATACTGTCACTTAAAGGAGGAAAAATGGTAAAACCAAAGTTTAAATTTAATAAAGAATCCAACGAGCTATGCCATTCCAGATTCGGGCTACTATTGGCTTAGTTATAGCCATAATACTGACACTTAAAGGAGGAAAAATGGTAAAACCAAAGTTTAAATTTAATAAAGAATCCAACGAGCTATGCCATTCCAGATTCGGGCTACTATTGGCTTAGTTATAGCCATAATACTGACACTTAAAGGAGGAAAAATGGTAAAACCAAAGTTTAAATTTAATAAAGAATCCAACGAGCTATGCCATTCCAGATTCGGGCTACTATTGGCTTAGTTATAGCCATAATACTGTCACTTAAAGGAGGAAAAATGGTAAAACCAAAGTTTAAATTTAATAAAGAATCCAACGAGCTATGCCATTCCAGATTCGGGCTACTATTGGCTTAGTTATAGCCATAATACTGACACTTAAAGGAGGAAAAATGGTAAAACCAAAGTTTAAATTTAATAAAGAATCCAACGAGCTATGCCATTCCAGATTCGGGCTACTATTGGCTTAGTTATAGCCATAATACTGACACTTAAAGGAGGAAAAATGGTAAAACCAAAGTTTAAATTTAATAAAGAATCCAACGAGCTATGCCATTCCAGATTCGGGCTACTATTGGCTTAGTTATAGCCATAATACTGACACTTAAAGGAGGAAAAAATGGTAAAACCAAAGTTTAAATTTAATAAAGAATCCAACGAGCTATGCCATTCCAGATTCGGGCTACTATTGGCTTAGTTATAGCCATAATACTGTCACTTAAAGGAGGAAAAATGGTAAAACCAAAGTTTAAATTTAATAAAAGAATCCAACGAGCTATGCCATTCCAGATTCGGGCTACTATTGGCTTAGTTATAGCCATAATACTGACACTTAAAGGAGGAAAAATGGTAAAACCAAAGTTTAAATTTAATAAAGAATCCAACGAGCTATGCCATTCCAGATTCGGGCTACTATTGGCTTAGTTATAGCCATAATACTGACACTTAAAGGAGGAAAAATGGTAAAACCAAAGTTTAAATTTAATAAAGAATCCAACGAGCTATGCCATTCCAGATTCGGGCTACTATTGGCTTAGTTATAGCCATAATACTGACACTTAAAGGAGGAAAAATGGTAAAACCAAAGTTTAAATTTAATAAAGAATCCAACGAGCTATGCCATTCCAGATTCGGGCTACTATTGGCTTAGTTATAGCCATAATACTGTCACTTAAAGGAGGAAAAATGGTAAAACCAAAGTTTAAATTTAATAAAGAATCCAACGAGCTATGCCATTCCAGATTCGGGCTACTATTGGCTTAGTTATAGCCATAATACTGTCACTTAAAGGAGGAAAAATGGTAAAACCAAAGTTTAAATTTAATAAAGAATCCAACGAGCTATGCCATTCCAGATTCAGGCTACTATTGGCTTAGTTATAGCCATAATACTGACACTTAAAGGAGGAAAAAATGGTAAAACCAAAGTTTAAATTTAATAAAGAATCCAACGAGCTATGCCATTCCAGATTCGGGCTACTATTGGCTTAGTTATAGCCATAATACTGTCACTTAAAGGGAGGAAAAATGGTAAAACCAAAGTTTAAATTTAATAAAGAATCCAACGAGCTATGCCATTCCAGATTCGGGCTACTATTGGCTTAGTTATAGCCATAATACTGACACTTAAAGGAGGAAAAATGGTAAAACCAAAAGTTTAAATTTAATAAAGAATCCAACGAGCTATGCCATTCCAGATTCGGGCTACTATTGGCTTAGTTATAGCCATAATACTGTCACTTAAAAGGAGGAAAAATGGTAAAACCAAAGTTTAAATTTAATAAAGAATCCAACGAACTATGCCATTCCAGATTCGGGCTACTATTGGCTTAGTTATAGCCATAATACTGTCACTTAAAGGAGGAAAAATGGTAAAACCAAAGTTTAAATTTAATAAAGAATCCAACGAGCTATGCCATTCCAGATTCGGGCTACTATTGGCTTAGTTATAGCCATAATACTGACACTTAAAGGAGAAAAAAAGGTAAAACCAAAGTTTAAATTTAATAAAGAATCCAACGAGCTATGCCATTCCAGATTCGGGCTACTATTGGCTTAGTTATAGCCATAATACTGTCACTTAAAGGAGGAAAAATGGTAAAACCAAAGTTTAAATTTAATAAAGAATCCAACGAGCTATGCCATTCCAGATTCGGGCTACTATTGGCTTAGTTATAGCCATAATCGTCACTTAAAGGAGGAAAAATGGTAAAACCAAAGTTTAAATTTAATAAAGAATCCAACGAGCTATGCCATTCCAGATTCGGGCTACTATTGGCTTAGTTATAGCCATAATACTGACACTTAAAGGAGGAAAAATGGTAAAACCAAAGTTTAAATTTAATAAAGAATCCAACGAGCTATGCCATTTCAGATTCGGGCTACTATTGGCTTAGTTATAGCCATAATACTGACACTTAAAGGAGGAAAAATGGTAAAAACCAAAGTTTAAATTTAATAAAGAATCCAACGAGCTATGCCATTCCAGATTCGGGCCACTATTGGCTTAGTTATAGCCATAATACTGTCACTTAAAGGAGGAAAAATGGTAAAACCAAAGTTTAAATTTAATAAAGGAAGAATCCAACGAGCTATGCCATTCCAGATTCGGGCTACTATTGGCTTAGTTATAGCCATAATACTGTCACTTAAAGGAGGAAAAATGGTAAAACCAAAGTTTAAATTTAATAAAGAATCCAACGAGCTATGCCATTCCAGATTCGGGCTACTATTGGCTTAGTTATAGCCATAATACTGACACTTAAAGGAGGAAAAATGGTAAAACCAAAAGTTTAAATTTAATAAAAGAATCCAACGAGCTATGCCATTCCAGATTCGGGCTACTATTGGCTTAGTTATAGCCATAATACTGACACTTAAAGGAGGAAAAATGGTAAAACCAAAGTTTAAATTTAATAAAGAAATCCAACGAGCTATGCCATTCCAGATTCGGGCTACTATTGGCTTAGTTATAGCCATAATACTGACACTTAAAGGAGGAAAAATGGTAAAACCAAAGTTTAAATTTAATAAAGAATCCAACGAGCTATGCCATTCCAGAATCGGGCTACTATTGGCTTAGTTATAGCCATAATACTGTCACTTAAAGGAGGAAAAATGGTAAAACCAAAGTTTAAATTTAATAAAGAAATCCAACGAGCTATGCCATTTCAGATTCGGGCTACTATTGGCTTAGTTATAGCCATAATACTGACACTTAAAGGAGAAAAAAATGGTAAAACCAAAGTTTAAATTTAATAAAGAATCCAACGAGCTATGCCATTCCAGAATCGGGCTACTATTGGCTTAGTTATAGCCATAATACTGTCACTTAAAGGAGGAAAAATGATAAAACCAAAGTTTAAATTTAATAAAGAATCCAACGAGTATGCCATTCCAGATTCGGGCTACTATTGGCTTAGTTATAGCCATAATACTGTCATAAAGGAGGAAAAAAATGAGTAAAACCAAAGTTTAAATTTAATAAAGAATCCAACGAGCTATGCCATTCCAGATTCGGGCTACTATTGGCTTAGCTATAGCATAAAAAACTGTCACTTAAAGGAGGAAAATGGTAAAACCAAAGTTTAAATATAATAAAGAATCCAACGAGCTATGCCATTCCAGATTCGGGCTATTATTGGCCTAGTTATAG
>NW_024572022.1:0-3631 GCF_018153835.1 Drosophila eugracilis | reverse complement strand
AATGGATCAAAATTCGCAATTTTAGCTGTGAATGCAGTTTTGTTAGAAATTTAACAAGGAATCGAACGAGATATGCCATTCCAGATTCGAGTAACTATTGGCTTAGTTATAGCAATAATACTGCAACTTAAATTAGAAAAAAATGGGAAAATTTAAGTTGGCATATTTGATAACGGTAATATTGTCCATTTTCGCGAGAAATGGATCAAAATTGCAATTTTAGCTGTGAATGCAGTTTTGTTAGAAATTTAACAAGGAATCGAACGAGATATGCCATTCCAGATTCGAGTAACTATTGGCTTAGTTATAGCAATAATACTGCAACTTAAATTAGGAAAAATGGGAAAATTTAAGTTGGCATATTTGATAACGGTAATATTGTCCATTTTCGCGAGAAATGGATCAAAATTCGCAATTTTAGCTGTGAATGCAGTTTTGTTAGAAATTTAACAAGGAATCGAACGAGTATGCCATTCCAGATTCGAGTAACTATTGGCTTAGTTATAGCAATAATACTGCAACTTAAATTAGGAAAAATGGGAAAATTTAAGTTGGCATATTTGATAACGGGTAATATTGTCCATTTTTGCGAGAAATGGATCAAAATTCGCAATTTTAGCTGTGAATGCAGTTTTGTTAGAAATTTAACAAGGAATCGAACGAGATATGCCATTCCAGATTCGAGTAACTATTGGCTTAGTTATAGCAATAATACTGCAACTTAAATTAGAAAAATAGGGAAAATTTAGGTTGGCATATTTGATAACGGTAATATTGTCCATTTTCGCGAGAAATGGATCAAAATTCGCAATTTTAGCTGTGAATGCAGTTTTGTTAGAAATTTAACAAGGAATCGAACGAGATATGCCATTCCAGATTCGAGTAACTATTGGCTTAGTTATAGCAATAATACTGCAACTTAAATTAGAAAAAATGGGAAAATTTAAGTTGGCATATTTGATAACGGGTAATATTGTCCATTTTCGCGAGAAATGGATCAAAACTCGCAATTTTAGCTGTGAATGCAGTTTTGTTAGAAATTTAACAAGGAATCGAACGAGATATGCCATTCCAGATTCGAGTAACTATTGGCTTAGTTATAGCAATAATACTGCAACTTAAATTAGGAAAAATGGGAAAAATTTAAGTTGGCATATTTGATAACGGTTATATTGTCCATTTTCGCGAGAAATGGATCAAAATTCGCAATTTTAGCTGTGAATGCAGTTTTGTTAGAAATTTAACAAGGAATCGAACGAGATATGCCATTCCAGATTCGAGTAACTATTGGCTTAGTTATAGCAATAATACTGCAACTTAAATTAGGAAAAAATGGGAAAATTTAAGTTGGCATATTTGATAACGGTAATATTGTCCATTTTCGCGAGAAATGGATCAAAATTCGCAATTTTAGCTGTGAATGCAGTTTTGTTAGAAATTTAACAAGGAATCGAACGAGATATGCCATTCCAGATTCGAGTAACTATTGGCTTAGTTATAGCAATAATACTGCAACTTAAATTAGAAAAAATGGGAAAATTTAAGTTGGCATATTTGATAACGGTAATATTGTCCATTTTCGCGAGAAATGGATCAAAATTCGCAATTTTAGCTGTGAATGCAGTTTTGTTAGAAATTTAACAAGGAATCGAACGAGATATGCCATTCCAGATTCGAGTAACTATTGGCTTAGTTATAGCAATAATACTGCAACTTAAATTAGAAAAAATGGGAAAATTTAAGTTGGCATATTTGATAACGGGTATTATTGTCCATTTTCGCGAGAAATGGATCAAAATTCGCAATTTTAGCTGTGAATGCAGTTTTGTTAGAAATTTAACAAGGAATCGAACGAGATATGCCATTCCAGATTCGAGTAACTATTGGCTTAGTTATAGCAATAATACTGCAACTTAAATTAGAAAAAATGGGAAAATTTAAGTTGGCATATTTGATAACGGTAATATTGTCCATTTTCGCGAGAAATGGATCAAAATTCGCAATTTTAGCTGTGAATGCAGTTTTGTTAGAAATTTAACAAGGAATCGAACGAGATATGCCATTCCAGATTCGAGTAACTATTGGCTTAGTTATAGCAATAATACTGCAACTTAAATTAGGAAAAAATGGGAAAATTTAAGTTGGCATATTTGATAACGGTAATATTGTCCATTTTCGCGAGAAATGGATCAAAATTCGCAATTTTAGCTGTGAATGCAGTTTTGTTAGAAATTTAACAAGGAATCGAACGAGATATGCCATTCCAGATTCGAGTAACTATTGGCTTAGTTATAGCAATAATACTGCAACTTAAATTAGAAAAAATGGGAAAATTTAAGTTGGCATATTTGATAACGGGTAATATTGTCCATTTTCGCGAGAAATGGATCAAAATTCGCAATTTTAGCTGTGAATGCAGTTTTGTTAGAAATTTAACAAGGAATCGAACGAGATATGCCATTCCAGATTCGAGTAACTATTGGCTTAGTTATAGCAATAATACTGCAACTTAAATTAGAAAAAATGGGAAAATTTAAGTTGGCATATTTGATAACGGTAATATTGTCCATTTTCGCGAGAAATGGATCAAAATTCGCAATTTTAGCTGTGAATGCAGTTTTGTTAGAAATTTAACAAGGAATCGAACGAGATATGCCATTCCAGATTCGAGTAACTATTGGCTTAGTTATAGCAATAATACTGCAACTTAAATTAGGAAAAATTGGGAAAATTTAAGTTGGCATATTTGATAACGGTTAATATTGTCCATTTTCACGAGAAATGGATCAAAATTCGCAATTTTAGCTGTGAATGCAGTTTTGTTAGAAATTTAACAAGGAATCGAACGAGATATGCCATTCCAGATTCGAGTAACTATTGGCTTAGTTATAGCAATAATACTGCAACTTAAATTAGGAAAAATGGGAAAATTTAAGTTGGCATATTTGATAACGGTAATATTGTCCATTTTCGCGAGAAATGGATCAAAATTCGCAATTTTAGCTGTGAATGCAGTTTTGTTAGAAATTTAACAAGGAATCGAACGAGATATGCCATTCCAGATTCGAGTAACTATTGGCTTAGTATATAGCAATAATACTGCAACTTAAATTAGGAAAAATGGGAAAATTTAAGTTGGCATATTTGATAACGGGTAATATTGTCCATTTTCACGAGAAATGGATCAAAATTCGGAATTTTAGCTGTGAATGCAGTTTTGTTAGAAATTTAACAAGGAATCGAACGAGATATGCCATTCCAGATTCGAGTAACTATTGGCTTAGTTATAGCAATAATACTGCAACTTAAATTAGAAAAAAATGGGAAAATTTAAGTTGGCATATTTGATAACGGGTAATATCGTCCATTTTTGCGAGAAATGGATCAAAATTCGCAATTTTAGCTGTGAATGCAGTTTTTGTTAGAAATTTAACAAGGAATCGACAAACGAGATATGCCATTCCAGATTCGAGTAACTATTGGCTTAGTTATAAGCAATAATACTGCAACTTAAATTAGAAAAAATGGGAAAATTTAGGTTGGCATATTTGATAACGGGTAATATCGTCCATTTTTGAGAAATGGATCGCAATTTTAGTTGTGAATGCAGTTTTGTTAGAAATTTAACAAG
>NW_024572021.1:0-16517 GCF_018153835.1 Drosophila eugracilis | reverse complement strand
CGCTATAGTCAGTGCCGCGACTATAAGATACCCGTTGCTGTTTTACACAATTTCAATTTTTCATATTCATTTTGTTAGTGGAGATTCCCAGGCGCCACCTCTTGTCAAAAGGTAGCATGTTAGGTAACTGATAGTGACGTCACTATAGTTCCTGAGATCTCAGCGTTCATAGGAACAGACAGACGGATGGACGGACTGACGGACATGGCTCCATCGACATCGCTATTGATCCTGATCAAGAATATATATATACTCATAGGGTCGGAAGCGCTTCCTTCTGCTTTACATACTTTTCAATGAATCCGAATATACCCTTTTACTCTACGAGTAACGGGTATAAAAAAAGCGAAAAAAATAAAAACAGGAGGAAACGCTATAGTCGAGTGCCGTGACTATAAGATAACCGTTTCTGTTTTACACAATTTAAAATATTCATTTTGCTAGTGAAAATTCACAAGGCGCAGCCTATTCTCAGAGATAGCATGTTAAGTAACTGATAGTGACGTCACTAAAGTTCCTTAGATCTCAGCGTTCATACGGACAGACGGACAGACAGACGGATGGACGGACTGACTCACGTGGCTCAATCGAATCGAAGAATATATATATAGGGTCGGAAACGCTTCTTTCTACCTGTTACATACTTTTCAACGAATCTAATATACCCTTTTACTCCACGAGTAACGGGTATAAAACGAAAAATAAAAACAGGAGGAAACGCTATAGTCGAGTGCCGCGACTATAAGATACCCGTTACTGTTTTGCACAATTTTAAAATATTCATTTTGCTAGTGGAAATTCACAAGGCGCCACCTATTGTCAGAGATAGCATGTTGAGTAACTGATAGTGACGTCACTAAAGTTCCTGAGATCTCAGCGTTCATACGGACAGACGAACAGACAGACGGATGGACGGACTGACGGACATGGCTCAATCGATATCGCTATTGATCTGATCAAGAATATATATATAGGGTCGGAAACGCTTCCTTCTACCTGTTACATACTTTTCAACGAATCGAATATACCCTTTTACTCTTCGAGTGACGGGTAAAAAACGAAAAATAAATTTGGAGGAAACGCTATAGTCAAGTGACGCGACTATAAGATACCCGTTACTGTTTTGCACAATTTTAAAATATTCATTTTGCTAGTCGAAATTCACAAGGCCCCACCTATTGTCAGAGATAGCATGTTGAGTAACTGATAGTGACGCCACTAAAGTTCCTGAGATCTCAGCGTTCATACGGACAGACGGACAGACAGACGGATGGACGGACTGACTGAGGTGGCTCAATCGATATCGCTTTTGATCTGATCAAGAATATATATGGTCGGAAACGCTTCCTTCTACCTGTTTACATACTTTTCAACGAACCTAATATGCCCTTTTACTCTACGAGTAACGGGTATAAAAACGAAAATAAAACAGGAGGGGAAACGCTATAGTCGAGTGCCGCGACTATAAGATACCCGTTACTGTTTTACACAATTTTAAAATATTCATTTTGCTAGTCGAAATTCACAGGGCGCCACCTATTGTCAGATACCCCGTTACTGTTTTACACAATTTTTAAAATATTAATTTTGCTAGTGGAAATTCCCCAAGGAGCGCCACTATTGTCGGATATAGTATGTTCAGTAACTGATAGTGATGTCACTATGGTTCCTGAGATCTCAACGTTCATACGGACAGACGGACGGACTGACGGACATGGCTCAATCGACATCGCTATTGATCCTGATGAAGAATATATACTTTAGAGGTCGGAAGCGCTGCCTTCTACCCTGTTACATACTTTTCAACGAATCGAATATACCCTTTTACTCCACGTATAACGAATATAAAAAAAAAACAAAACAGGAGGAAATGCTATAGTCGAGTGCCGCGACTATAAGATACCCGTTACTGTTTTACACAATTTTAAAATATTTCATTTTGCTAGGGAGATTCAAGGGCGCCACCTATTGTAAGAGATAGTATGTTGAGTAACTGATAGCGACGTCACTATCGTTCCTGAGGTCTCAGCGTTCATACGGACAAGACGGACGGACTGACGGACATGCAATCAACATCGCTATTGATCGATGAATATATATATACTTTATAGGGTCGAAGCAACTTGCTTCCTTCTGCTTGTTACATACTTTTCAACGAACCTAATATACCCTTTTACTCTACGGTAACGGGTATAAAAACGAAAAAAAACAGGAGGAAACGCTATAGTCGAATGCCGCGACTATAAATACCCGTTACTGTTTTACTGGTATTTTAAAATATTCATTTTGCTGGTGGAAATTCACAAGGCGCCACCTATTGTCAGAGATAGCATGTTGAGTAACTGATGATGACGTCACTAAAGTTCCTGAGATCTCAGCGTTCATGACGGACCGAACAGACAGACGGATGGACGGACCGACGGACATGGCTCAATCGATATCGCTATTGATCTGATCAAGGGAATATATATAGGGTCGGAAACGCTGCCTTCTACCTGTTACATACTTTTCAACGAATCGAATATACCCTTTTTACTCTTCAGTGACGGGTAAAAACGAAAAATAAATTTGGAGGAAACACTATAGTCAAGTGACGCGACTATAAGGTACCCGTTACTGTTTTGCACAATTTTAAAATATTCATTTTGCTAGTCCGAAATTCACAAGGCCCCACCCTATTGTCAGAGATAGCATGTTGAGTAACTGATAGTGACGCCACTAAAGTTCCTCGAGATCTCAGCGTTCATACGGGACAGACGGACAGACAGACGGATGGACGGACTGACGGACATGGCTCAATCGATATCGCTTTTGATCTGATCAAGAATATATATAGGGTCGAAACGCTTCCTTCTACCTGTTACATACTTTTCAACGAACCTAATATGCCCTCTTTACTCTACGAGTAACGGGTATAAAAACGAAAATAAAAACAGGAGGAAACGCTATAGTCGAGTGCCGCGACTATAGATACCCGTTACTGTTTTTACAATTTTAAAATATTCATTTTGCTAGTCGGAAGTCACAGGGCCACCTATTGTCAGATACCCGTTACTGTTTTACACAATTTTAAAATATTAATTTTGCTAGTGGAAATTCACAAGGCGCCACCTATTGTCAGATATAGTATGTTCAGTAACTGATAGTGATGTCACTATAGTTCCTGAGATCTCAGCGTTCATACGGACAGACGGACGGACTGACGGACATGGCTCAATCGACATCGCTATTGATCCTGATGAAGAATATATATACTTTAGAGGGTCGGAAGCGCTGCCTTCTACCTGTTACATACTTTTCAACGAATCTAATATACCCTTTTACTCCACGTATAACGGGTATAAAAACGAAAAATAAAACAGGAGGAAATGCTATAGTCGAGTGCCGCGACTATAAGATACCCGTTACTGTTTTACACAATTTTAAAATATTCATTTTGCTAGTGGAAATTCACAAGGCGCCACCTATTGTAAGAGATAGTATGTTGAGTAACTGATAGCGACGTCACTATAGTTCCTGAGATCTCAGCGTTCATACGGACAGACGGACGGTCTGACGGACATGGCTCAATCACCATCGCTATTGATCCTGATGAAGAATATATATACTTTGGAGGTCGGAAACGCTTACTTCTACCTGTTACATACTTTTCAACGATCCGAATATACCCTTTTACTCTACGAGTAACGGGTATAAAAACGAAAAATAAAACAGGAGGAGGAAACGCTATAGTCGAGGTGCCGCGACTATAATATAACCCGTTACTGTTTTACACAATTTTAAAATCGGCTCAATCGACATCGCTATTGATCCTGATCAAGAAATATTTATACCTTATAGGGTCGGAAACGCTTCCTTCTACCTGTTACATACTTTTCAATGAATCGAATATGCCCTTTTACCTACGAGGTAACGGGTCATAAAAGCGAAAAAATAAAACAGGAGGAAACGCTATAGTCGAGTGCCGCGACTATAAGATAACCGTTTCTGTTTTACACAATTTTAAAATATTAATTTTGCTAGTGAAAATTCTCAAGGCGCAGCCTATTCTCAGAGATAGCATGTTAAGTAACTGGATAGTGACGTCACTAAAGTTCCTGAGATCTCAGCGTGCATACGGACAGACGGACAGACGGACGGATGGACGGACTGACAGACATGGCTCAATCGTACCGCGCTATTGATCTGATCAAGAATATATATACTTTATAGGGTCCGGAAACGCTGCCTTCTACCCTGTTACATACTTTTCGACAGATCGAATATACCCTTTTACTCTTCGGTGACGGGTAAAAAACGAAAAAAAAATAAATTAGAGGAAACGCTATAGTCAAGTGACGCGACTATAAGATACCCGTTACTGTTTTGCACAATTTTAAAATATTAATTTTGCTAGTCGAAATTCACAAGGCGCCACCTATTGTCAGAGATAGCATGTTGAGTAACTGATAGTGACGCCACTAAAGTTCCTGAGATCTCAGCGTTCATACGGACAGACGGACAGACAGACGGATGGACGGACTGACGGACGTGGCTCATTCGAATCGAAGAATATATATATAGGGTCGGAAACGTTCCTTCTACCTGTTACATACTTTTCAACGAATCTAATATGCCCTTTTACTCTTCGACAAGACGGTTATAAAAACGAAAAATAAATTAAGGAGGAAATGCTATAGTCAATGCCCCGACTATAAGATACCCGTTTCTGTTTTACACAATTTTTTTTAATGTTCATTTTGCTAGTGGAAATTCACAAGGCGCCACGTATTGTCAGAGAGAGCATGTTAAGTAGCTGATAGTGACGTCACTACAGTTCCTGAGATCTCCAGCGTTCTACGGACAGAACGAACAGACAGACGGATGGACGGACTGACGGCATGGCTCACTCGACATCGCTATTGATCTGATCAAGAATATATATACCTTATAGGGTCGGAAGCGCTGCCTTCTACCTGTTACAAACTTTTCAACGAATCGAATATACCCTTTTACTCTACGAGTGACGGGTAAAAACGAAAAATAAATTAGGAGGAACGCTATAGTCAAGTGACGCGACAATAAGATACCCGTTACTGTTTTCACAATTTTTAAATATTAATTTTGCTAGTCGAAATTCACAAGGCGCCACCTATTGTCAGAGATAGCATGTTGAGTAACTGATAGTGACGTCACTAAAGTTCCTGAAGATCTCAGCGTTCATACGGACAGACGGACAGACAGACGGATGGACGGACTGACGCATCCGATATGGCTCATTCGATCCATCGAAGAATATATATATATGGGTCGGAAACGCTTCCTTCTACCTGCCACATACTTTTCAACGAATCTAATATACCCTTTTACTCTTCGAAAGACGGGTATAAAAACAAAAAATAAATTAGGAGGAAAGGCTATAGTCAAGTGCCCCGACTATAAGATACCCGTTACTGTTTTACACAATTTTTTATAATGTTCATTTTGCTAGTGGAAATTCAGAGAAAGCATGTTAAGTAGCTGATAGTGACGTCACTACAGTTCCTGAGATCTCAGCGTTCATACGGACAGACGGACAGACGGACGGACTGACGGACATGGCTCACTCGACATCGCTATTGATCTGATCAAGAATACATATACTTTATATGGTCGGAAGCGCTTCCTTCTACATGTTAGATACTTTTCAACGAATCTAATATACCCTTTTACTCCACGAATAACGGGTATAAAAACGAAAAATAAAACAGGAGGAAATGCTATAGTCGAGTGCCGCGACTATAAGATACCCGTTACTGTTTTACACAATTTTAAAATATTCATTTTGCTAGTGGAAATTCAAAGGCGCCACCTATTGTCAGAGATAGTATGTTGAGTAACTGATAGTGACGGCACTATAGTTCCTGAGATCTCAGCGTTCATACGGACAGACGGACGGACTGACGGACATGGCTCAATCAACATCGCTATTGATCCTGATGAAGAATATATATACTTTATAGGGTCGGAAACGCTTCCTTCTACTTGTTACATACTTTTCAACGAACCTAATATACCCTTTTACTCTACGAGTAACGGGTATAAAAACGAAAAATAAAACAGGAGGAAACGCTATAGTCGAGTGCCGCGACTATAAGATACCCGTTACTGTTTTACACAATTTTAAAATATTCATTTTGCTAGTCGAAATTCACAAGGCCACTATTGTCAGATACCCGTACTGTTTTACAGTTAAAATATTCATTTGCTGTGGATATTCAAGGCGCCACCTATTGTCAGATATAGTATGTTCAGTAACTGATAGTGACGTCCCTATAGTTCCTGAGATCTCAGTGTTCATACGGACAGACGGACGGACTGACGGACATGGCTCAATCAACATCGCTATTGATCCTGATAAAGAATATATATTCTATAGGGTCGGAAACGCTTCCTTCTACCTGTTACATACTTTTCAACGAATCGAAAATACCCTTTTACTCTACGTATAACGGATATAAAAACGAAAAATAAAACAGGAGGAGAGGCTATAGTCGAGTGCCGCGTCTATAAGATACCCGTTACTGTTTTACACAATTTTAAAATATTCATTTTTGCTAGTCGAAATTCACAAGGCGCCACCTATTGTCAGGGATAGCATGTTGAGTAACTGATAGTGACGTCCACTATAGTTCCTGAGATCTCAAGCGTTCATACGGACAGACGGACGGATTCGAGGGACATGGCTCACTCGACATCGCTATTGATCTGATCAAGAATATACTTTTCAACGAATGACTTTTAAAGCGGTTCCTCCCTTTTACCTGAGAGCAACGTAAAAAACCTTTTAAATAAGGGGGGCTATAGTCGAGTGCCGGACTATAAGATAACCGCTGTTTTACACGATTTTAAAATTCCATTTCTAGGGAGTACAAGGCGCCACCTATTGGCAGAGATAGCATGTTGAGTAACTGATAGTGACGTCACTAAAGTTCCTGAGATCTCAGCGTTCATACGGACAGACGGAGATGGACGGACTGACGGACGTGGCTCAATCGATATCGCTATTGATCTGATCAAGAACATATATATAGGGTCGGAAACGCTTCCTTCTACCTGTTACATACTTTTCAACGAGTCTAATATACCCTTTACTCTACGAGTAACGGGTATAAAAGCAAAAATAAAACAGGAGGAAACGCTATAGTCGGAGTGCCGCGACTATAAGATACCCGTTACTATTTGCACATAATTTTAAAATTTTCATTTTGCAAATTTACAAGGCGCCACCTATTGTCAGAGATAGCATGTTGAGTAACTGATAGTGACGTCACTATAGTTCCTGAGATCTCAGCGTTCATACGACAGACAGACGGACAGACTGACGGACATGGCTCATTCGATATCGCTATTGATCCTGATCAAGAATATATACTTTATATGGTCGGAAACGCTTCCTTCTACCTGTTACATACTTTTCAACGAATCTAATATACCCTTTTACTCTACGAGTAACGGGTATAAAAACGAAAAATAAAGCAGGAGGAAACGCTATAGTCAAGTGCCGCGACTATAAGATACCCGTTTTTGTTTTACACAAGTTTAAAATATTCATTTTGCTATTGCAAATTCACAAGGCGCCACATATTGTCAGGGATAGCATGTTGAGTAACTGATAGTGACGCCACTATAGTTCCTGATCAAGAATACATATACCTTATAGGGTCAGAAACGATTCCTTCTACCCGTTATATACGTTCAACGAATCGAAAATACCCTTTTACTCCATGAGTAACGAAAAATAAAACAGGAGGTAAGGCTAAAGTCGAGTGCCGCGACTATAAGATACCCGTTACTGTTTTACACAATTTTAAAAATATCAAGAATATATATACTTTATAGGGTCGGAAACGCTTCCTTCTACCTAATATATAGTTTTCAACGAATCGAAAATACCCTTTTACTCTAACGAGTAACGGATATAAAAACGAAAATAAAACAGGAGGGAAAGGCTATAGTCGAGTGCAGCGACTATAAGATACCCGTTACCATTTTTACACAATTTTAAAATATTCATTTTGCTAGTGGATATTCACAAGGCGCCACCTGTTGTCAGAGATAGCATGTTGAGTAACTGATAGAGATGCCACTATAGTTCCTGATCAAGAATACATATACTTTATAGGGTCGGAAACGATTCCTTCTTACCTGTAAAATACTTTTCAACGAATCTAATATACCCTTTTACTCTACGAGTAATGGGTATAAAAATGAAACATAAAACAGGAGGAAACGCTACATTCGAGTGCCGGAACTATAAGATACCCGTTACTGTTTTTGCACAAGTTTAAAATATTCATTGTGGAAATTCACAAGGCGCCACCTATTGTCAGAGATAGCATGTTGAGTAACTGATAGAGACTCTACTATAGTTCCTGATCAAGAATACATATACCTTATAGGGTCGGAAACGATTCCTTCTACCTGTTATATACTTTTCAACGAATCTAAAATACCCTTTTACTCTACGAGTAACGGGTATAAAAACGAAAAAAACAGGAGGAAACGCTATAGTCGAGTGCCGCGACTATAAGATACCCGTTACTGTTTTACACAATTTTAAAATTTTCATTTTGCTAGTGGAAATTCACAAGGCGCCACCTATTGTCAGAGATAGCATGTTGAGTAACTGATAGTGACGTCACTTTAGTTCCTGAGATCTCAGCGTTCATACGGACAGACGGACGGACTGACGGACATGGCTCATTCGATATCGCTATTTATCCTGATCAAGAATATATATATATCTTTATATGGTCGGAAACGCTTCCTTCTACCTGTTACATACTTTTCAAACGAATTTAATATACGCTTTTACTTTAGGAGTAACGGGTATAACAACGAAAAATAAAACAGAAGGAAACGCCATAGTCGAGTGCCGCGACATTAAGATACCCATAACTGTTTTACACAATTTTAAAATTTTCATTTTGCTAGTGGAAATTCACAAGGCGCCACCTATTGTCAGAGATAGCATGTTGAGTAACTGATAGTGACGTCACCATAGTTTCTGAGCCGCGACTATAAGATACCCGTTACTGTTTTACACATTTTTAAAATTTTCATTTTGCTAGTGGAAATTCACAAGGCGCCACCTATTGTCAGAGATAGCATGTTGAGTAACTGATAGTGACGTCACTATAGTTCCTGAGATCTCAGCGTTCATACGGACAGACGGACGGACTGACGGACATGGCTCATTCGATATCGCTATTTATCCTGATCAAGAATATATATACTTTATATGGTCGGAAACGCTTCCTTCTACCTGTTACATACTTTTTCAACGAATTTAATATACCCTTTACTTTAGGAGTAACGGGTATAACAACGAAAAATAAAACAGAAGGAAACGCCATTGTCGAGTGCCGCGACTATAAGATACCCATAACTGTTTTACAATTTTAAAATTTTCATTTTGCTAGTGGAAATTCACAAGTCGCCACCTATTGTCAGAGATAGCATGTTGAGTAACTGATAGTGACGTCACTATAGTTACTGAGCCGCGACTTATAAGATACCCGTTACTGTTTAACACAATTTTAAAATTTTCATTTTGCTAGTGGAAATTCACAAGGCGCCACCTATTGTCAGAGATAGCATGTTGAGTAACTCATAGTGACGTCACTATAGTTCCTGAGATCTCAGCGTTCATACGGACAGACGGACGGACTGACGGACATGGCTCATTCGATATCGCTATTTATCCTGATCAAGAATATATATACTTTATATGGTCGGAAACGCTTCCTTCTACCTGTTACATACTTTTCAACGAATTTAATATACCCTTTTACTTTAGGAGTAACGGGTATAACAACGAAAAATAAAACAGAAGGGAAACGCCATAGCCGAGTGCCGCGACTATAAGATACCCATAACTGTTACATACTTTTCAACGAATCTAATATACCCTTTTACTCTACGAGTAACGGGTATAAAAACGAAAAATAAAGCAGGAGGAAACGCTATAGTCGAGTGCCGCGACAATAAGATACCCGTTACTGTTTTGCACAATTTTAAAATATTCATTTTTGCTAGTGGAAATTCACAAGGCGCCACCTATTGTCAGAGATAGCATGTTGAGTAACTGATAGTGACGTCACTAAAGTTCCTGAGATCTCAGCGTTCATACGGACAGACGGACAGACAGACGGATGGACGGACTGACGGACATGGCTCAATCGAAATCGCTATTGATCCTGATCAAGAATATATACTTTGGAGGGTCGGAAACGCTGCCTTTTACCTGTTACATACTTTTCAACGAATCTAATATACCCTTTTACTCCACGAATAACGGGTATAAAAACGAAAAATAAAACAGGAGGAAACGCTATAGTCGAGTGACGCGACAATAAGATACCCGTTATTGTTTTGCACAATTTTAAAATATTCATTTTGCTAGTGGAAATTCACAAGGCGCCACCTATTGTCAGAGATAGCATGTTGAGTAACTGATAGTGACGTCACTAAAGTTCCTGAGATCTCAGCATTCATACGGACAGACGAACAGACAGACGGATGGACGGATTGGCGGACGTGGCTCAATCGATATCGCTATTGATCTGATCAAGAATACATATACTTTATATGGTCGGAAGCGCTTCCTTCTACCTGTTAGAAACTTTTCAACAGATCTAATATACCCTTTAACTCTACGAGTATAAGATAGGCGCCACCTATTGGCAGAGATAGCATGTTGAGTAACTGATAGTGACGTCACTAAAGTTCCTGAGGTCTCAGCGTTCATACGGACAGACGGACAGACTGACGGACATGGCTCATTCGATATCGCTATTGATCCTGATCAAGAATATATATACTTTATATGGTCGGAAACGCTTCCTTCTACCTGTTACATACTTTTCAACGAATCTAATATACCCTTTTACTCTACGAGTAACGGGTATAAAAACGAAAAATAAAACAGGAGGAAACGCTATAGTCGAGTGCCGCGACTATAAGATACCCGTTACTGTTTTACACAATTTTAAAATTTTCATTTTGCTAGTGGAAATTCACAAGGCTCCACCTATTGTCAGAGATAGCATGTTGAGTAACTGATAGTGACGTACCTATAGTTCCTGAGATCTCAGTGTTCATACGGACAGACGGACAGACTAACGGACATGGCTCAATAGAGATCGCTATTGATCCTGATAAAGAATATATATACTTTATAGGGTCGGAAACGCTTCCTTCTACCTGTTATATAGTTTTCAACGAATCGAAAATACCCTTTTACTCTACGAGTAACGGATATAAAAACGAAAAATAAAACAGGAGGAAAGGCTATAGTCGAGTGCAGCGACTATAAGATACCCGTTACTGTTTTACACAATTTTAAAATATTCATTTTGCTAGTAGATATTCACAAGGCGCCACCTGTTGTCAGAGATAGCATGTTGAGTAACTGATAGAGATGCCACTATAGTTCCTGATCAAGAATACATATACTTTATAGGGTCGGAAACGATTCCTTCTACCTGTAACATACTTTTCAACGAATCTAATATACCCTTTTACTCTACGAGTAATGGGTATAAAAATGAAAACATAAAACAGGAGGAAACGCTACATTCGAGTGCCGCAACTATAAGATACCCGTTACTGTTTTTGCACAAGTTTAAAATATTCATTGTGGAAATTCACAAGGCGCCACCTATTGTCAGAGATAGCATGTTGAGTAACTGATAGAGACTCTACTATAGTTCCTGATCAAGAATACATATACCTTATAGGGTCGGAAACGATTCCTTCTACCTGTTATATACTTTTCAACGAATCTAAAATACCCTTTTACTCTACGAGTAACGGGTATAAAAACGAAAAATAAAACAGGAGGGAAACGCTATAGTCGAGTGCCGCGACTATAAGATACCCGTTACTGTTTTACACAATTTTAAAATTTTAATTTTGCTAGTGGAAATTCACAAGGTGCCACCTATTGTCAGAGATAGCATGTTGAGTAACTGATAGTGACGTCACTATAGTTCCTGAGATCTCAGCGTTCATACGGACAGACGGACGGACTGACGGACATGGCTCATTCGATATCGCTATTTATCCTGATCAAGAATATATATACTTTATATGGTCGGAAACGCTTCCTTCTACCTGTTACATACTTTTCAACGAATTTAATATACCCTTTTACTTTAGGAGAAACGGGTATAACAACGAAAAATAAAACAGAAGGAAACGCCATAGTCGAGTGCCGCGACTATAAGATACCCATAACTGTTTTACACAATTTTAAAATTTTCATTTTGCTAGTGGAAATTCACAAGGCGCCACCTATTGTCAGAGATAGCATGTTGAGTAACTGATAGTGACGTCACTATAGTTCCTGAGATCTCAGCGTTCATACGGACAGACGGACGGACTGACGGACATGGCTCATTCGATATCGCTATTTATCCTGATCAAGAATATATATACTTTATATGGTCGGAAACGCTTCCTTCTACCTGTTACATACCTTTCAACGAATTTAATATACCCTTTTACTTTAGGAGTAACGGGTATAACAACGAAAAATAAAACAGAAGGAAACGCCATAGTCGAGTGCCGCGACTATAAGATACCCATAACTGTTTTACACAATTTTAAAATTTTCATTTTTGCTAGTGGAAATTCACAAGGCGCCACCTATTGTCAGAGATAGCATGTTGAGTAACTGATAGTGACGTCACTATAGTTTCTGAGCCGCGACTATAAGATACCCGTTACTGTTTTACACAATTTTAAAATTTTCATTTTGCTAGTGGAAATTCACAAGGCGCCACCTATTGTCAGAGATACCATGTTGAGTAACTGATAGTGACGTCACTATAGTTCCTGAGATCTCAGCGTTCATACGGACAGACGGACGGACTGACGGACATGGCTCATTCGATATCGCTATTTATCCTGATCAAGAATATATACTTTATATGGTCGGAAACGCTTCCTTCTACCTGTTACATACTTTTCAACGAATTTAATATACCTTTTTTACTTTAGGAGTAACGGGTATAACAACGAAAAATAAAACAGAAGGAAACGCCATAGTCGAGTGCCGCGACTATAAGATACCCATAACTGTTTTACACAATTTTAAAATTTTCATTTTGCTAGTGGAAATTCACAAGGCGCCACCTATTGTCAGAGATAGCATGTTGAGTAACTGATAGTGACGTCACTATAGTTCCTGAGATCTCAGCGTTCATACGGACAGACGGACGGACTGACGGACATGGCTCATTCGATATCGCTATTTATCCTGATCAAGAATATATATACTTTATATGGTCGGAAACGCTTCCTTCTACCTGTTACATACTTTTCAACGAATTTAATGTACCCTTTTACTTTAGGAGTAACGGGTATAACAACGAAAAATAAAACAGAAGGAAACGCCATAGTCGAGTGCCGCGACTATAAGATACCCATAACTGTTTTACACAATTTTAAAATTTTCATTTTGCTGGTGGAAATTCACAAGGCGCCACCTATTGTCAGAGATAGCATGTTGAGTAACTGATAGTGACGTCACTATAGTTTCTGAGCCGCGACTATAAGATACCCGTTACTGTTTTACACAATTTTAAAATTTTCATTTTGCTAGTGGAAATTCACAAGGCGCCACCTATTGTCAGAGATAGCATGTTGAGTAACTGATAGTGACGTCACTATAGTTCCTGAGATCTCAGCGTTCATACGGACAGACGGACGGACTGACGGACATGGCTCATTCGATATCGGTATTTATCCTGATCAAGAATATATATACTTTATATGGTCGGAAACGCTTCCTTCTACCTGTTACATACTTTTCAACGAATTTAATATACCCTTTTACTTTAGGAGTAACGGGTATAACAACGAAAAATAAAACAGAAGGAAACGCCATAGCCGAGTGCCGCGACTATAAGATACCCATAACTGTTACATACTTTTCAACGAATCTAATATACCCTTTTACTCTACGAGTAACGGGTATAAAAACGAAAAATAAAGCAGGAGGAAACGCTATAGTCGAGTGCCGCGACAATAAGATACCCGTTACTGTTTTGCACAATTTTAAAATATTCATTTTGCTAGTGGAAATTCACAAGGCGCCACCTATTGTCCGAGATAGCATGTTGAGTAACTGATAGTGACGTCACTAAAGTTCCTGAGATCTCAGCGTTCATACGGACAGACGGACAGACAGACGGATGGACGGACTGACGGACATGGCTCAATCGAAATCGCTATTGATCCTGATCAAGAATATATACTTTGGAGGGTCGGAAACGCTGCCTTTTACCTGCTACATACTTTTCAACGAATCTAATATACCCTTTTACTCCACGAATAACGGGTATAAAAACGAAAAATAAAACAGGAGGAAACGCTATAGTCGAGTGACGCGACAATAAGATACCCGTTATTGTTTTTGCACAATTTTAAAATATTCATTTTGCTAGTGGAAATTCACAAGGCGCCACCTATTGTCAGAGATAGCATGTTGAGTAACTGATAGTGACGTCACTAAAGTTCCTGAGATCTCAGCATTCATACGGACAGACGAACAGACAGACGGATGGACGGATTAGCGGACGTGGCTCAATCGATATCGCTATTGATCTGATCAAGAATACATATACTTTATATGGTCGGAAGCGCTTCCTTCTACCTGTTAGAAACTTTTCAACGGATCTAATATACCCTTTAACTCTACGAGTATAAGATAGGCGCCACCTATTTGCAGAGATAGCATGTTGAGTAACTGATAGTGACGTCACTAAAGTTCCTGAGGTCTCAGCGTTCATACGGACAGACGGACAGACTGACGGACATGGCTCATTCGATATCGCTATTGATCCTGATCAAGAATATATATACTTTTATATGGTCGGAAACGCTTCCTTCTACCTGTTACATACTTTTCAACGAATCTAATATACCCTTTTACTCTACGAGTAACGGGTATAAAAACGAAAAATAAAACAGGAGGAAACGCTATAGTCGAGTGCCGCGACTATAAGATACCCGTTACTGTTTTACACAATTTTAAAATTTTCATTTTGCTAGTGGAAATTCACAAGGCTCCACCTATTGCCAGAGATAGCATGTTGTGTAACTGATAGTGACGTACCTATAGTTCCTGAGATCTCAGTGTTCATACGGACAGACGGATGGACGGACAGACGGACAGACTAACGGACATGGCTCAATAGAGATCGCTATTGATCCTGATAAAGAATATATATACTTTATAGGGTCGGAAACGCTTCCTTCTACCTGTTATATAGTTTTCAACGAATCGAAAATACCCTTTTACTCTACGAGTAACGGATATAAAAACGAAAAATAAAACAGGAGGAAAGGCTATAGTCGAGTGCAGCGTCTATAAGATACCCGTTACTGTTTTACACAATTTTAAAATATTCATTTTGCTAGTGGAAATTCACAAGGCGCCACCTATTGTCAGAGATAGCATGTTGAGTAACTGTTAGTGACGTACCTATAGTTCCTGAGATCTCAGTGTTCATACGGACAGACGGACAGACGGACAGACGGACAGACGGACAGACTAACGGACATGGCTCAATAGAGATCGCTATTGATCCTGATAAAGAATATATATACTTTATAGGCTCGGAAACGCTTCCTTCTACCTGTTATATAGTTTTCAACGAATCGAAAATACCCTTTTACTCTACGAGTAACGGATATAAAAACGAAAAATAAAACAGGAGGAAAGGCTATAGTCGAGTGCAGCGACTATAAGATACCCGTTACTGTTTTACACAATTTTAAAATATTCATTTTTGCTAGTGGATATTCACAAGGCGCCACCTGTTGTCAGAGATAGCATGTTGAGTAACTGATAGAGATGCCACTATAGTTCCTGATCAAGAATACATATACTTTATAGGGTCGGAAACGATTCCTTCTACCTGTAACATACTTTTCAACGAATCTAATATACCCTTTTACTCTACGAGTAATGGGTATAAAAATGAAACATAAAACAGGAGGAAACGCTACATTCGAGTGCCGCAACTATAAGATACCCGTTACTGTTTTGCACAAGTTTAAAATATTCATTGTGGAAATTCACAAGGCGCCACCTATTGTCAGAGATAGCATGTTGAGTAACTGATAGAGACTCTACTATAGTTCCTGATCAAGAATACATATACCTTATAGGGTCGGAAACGATTCCTTCTACCTGTTATATACTTTTCAACGATCTAAAATACCCTTTTACTCTACGAGTAACGGGTATAAAAACGAAAAATAAAACAGGAGGAAACGCTATAGTCGAGTGCCGCGACTATAAGATACCCGTTACTGTTTTACACAATTTTAAAATTTTCATTTTGCTAGTGGAAATTCACAAGGCGCCACCTATTGTCAGAGATAGCATGTTGAGTAACTGATAGTGACGTCACTATAGTTCCTGAGATCTCAGCGTTCATACGGACAGACGGACGGACTGACGGACATGGCTCATTCGATAT
>NW_024572020.1:0-38612 GCF_018153835.1 Drosophila eugracilis | reverse complement strand
TGAAAGAGTGAAATGGGTATTTTCTTTTATGTATAAAAGACGAAAATTTAAAATCTATGTATTGGGTTTGAGTAGATCACTGGATGTAAATTAAGGAAAACACCTTACGGAACTAAAATATGCCTTTATTTAACCAATAAGGAAAATTAAAATATTTAGATATTTCTACCAAAAAGTTATGTAAACAAAGATTCAACTAAGACACCATTTAAGAAATTAACTGAGAACGGAATTTCTTATATAGTATATAAATGAAAACATCTGAATAGATATATCAGTGCTCAAATTGAATTTTTCAGTAAATAAATGAAGTAAATAAAAAATTTCCTCTATAACAGATTAAGTTTCTTAATCCAAAATCAGTCTTAGTTCAACCTTAACAAGTTACAAGTTTTACAAAAATGCACGCTAAAAAAATTAAAGTCTTCTTGATGCATTATGAAGACATGCTATTCGAGCAACACTTCAGGAGGCTTGAATATTTAAAAGCCACCCTTGAGGATTTAGCGGAAAAGGAGTTAATACATTCGAAGTTTGGATTCCACTATAAACTTTGTCCTTGGAGTGATAAAGACGCTGCATCTGGACCAGACACATGTCAGTGTCATATGCTGCCGATATTAGAAGGCGATGCCCTTAATAATATGCTTAAGTATTATAAGTTAAATAAGAGATTGTAGCGCTCCGAAACATTAAATAAACCAAACTGATATTACAAAAATATTTTTTATTATACTTTTTGAAATTTTTCATAAACATTTTAAGTACTTGTTTATCTTTATAGGCAAAGTCGTTTTTCCTGAATTTTTTCAGGAAGCAGTTAAGTGATTTATTTCTACATTTAAAAAGTCCGAACAGCATACAAAAAAAAAATCCTTGGAGTTGTTGTTTATTAAAAAATATTTATGTGCGTTTGATCTTAAAAATATTATGATATTATGATATGAATCGAAAAATTCTGCTTACTTAGGGCTATCAAAATAGAAGGCAATCCAATGAGTTCCAGGCTTGTCTGAAGGATCGGTATTCGCAATAATAAGAGCAGTATACTTTTTTATAGTTTTAGGTAACTGGTCCGAAGGGAAAACTCCTTAAAGAATCGTTTGTGTTTTTTTTTTATGCATATATTTAATTTGTAATGTATTCATGTTAAAGAAGTAATCGAATGTTTCTATGCTTATCAATATCAATCATGGAATCGTATTCGAAGTACACCAGACAAGTAACTGCTTCAGAAAGTGGTTCTGAGAATCTTCCTTCGATTCGTATGGTTCCTTGGGTTATTAAATTGGCCCAGACAGTTGAATTTGAATGATCGGCAGTCAAAAGCTAATGTAAAACTGTTTGTATCAAACATTTCCTTTGTAATTTGTAGACCACGATCATAATGTTTTATCCCATTAGACCTGAATAGCATATTATATCCTTGTGAGCTCTGAACATTTTAACCATTTGAGTACTCCAACTCCAAAGCCTGAGAAGGAACTTGAACTCCATTGACTAATAAGTTAAAGCGTTTAATTTTAAAATGTTCAAAATGAAATGGATCAAACCCCCGGTTTCAGGAGTATAAACATTATTTACTAGCAGTTTTTGTTGATTAAATATTTCGCCGTGGATTTTTCCGAAAACTTCAACCGTATTACAATTTTGAAATATATTTTTAATATTTTTATATTTATGTTTGTTATTTTTGAAATATTATTTTTGGGTTAGTGGAGCAAACAAATCCAGTTCACTCTTCATGCATTCGGTATGGTTACTCATTTTGTCTTAGAAAAAATGTCGCTAATATTTAACTTTCTTATAGTTCTTTTCTTTTATAAGGCGGTTTTGGTAGATGTACGATGTCCAGATCTCATTGATTACAGCCTTTCCAGTAGCAGCAGCCTGACTTTTTATAGCAGTTATACCCGAAAGAAAAATCGGATTGATATAATTAAAAAGACCGCTAAAAAAGTTCCCGATTCCTCATCCTTGTTGAACTATTCTTGGTGAGACATAAAGACTTCCAATATTGCTTAAACCGCCACCACATTGGTTTAAATAATATTTATCATAAGATTTCGCCATGATGACTGTTTTTATTATGAGCAAATAATTTTTAAGACTGTATTATTTATAGCCTTTAGAACGTTCTTCTTCTTCTGAAGAGCAGAGTAACAAAAATCGGAACTGTTGATGTATCAAATGGAACCTTATATCCGTTTGAATCAGTGATTAGTATTGAGATTTTGATTGGGGACCATATATCTAAAGGATAATATTCAATATTTTTAAATTGAATATTTTTTCTTTTCCATTATAATACATTACTCGAAGACATCGAGTTTTTTAAAGCCTAATAATATAGGTTTAATTATGTCGGAATAAATAAAAATCAACCCATTTCCCGGTGTTTTTGGATCGTTTCAGCATTTACTAAGCTAACAAATTCAGTTTCTTCAGGTATATGATTTCTTTATTGGATGTTTGATTAATATAATTATTAAGATACATGTCTATAATACCAACTTCTCAATCATCGTTCATGTCTTGTGGGATATTTACAATGTTTGTGAATGCACACATTATGTTATCAGGAAATACATTCAGTGAATCATTACTGAGCACTGTGAAAAACATTTCATCTAAATTCACCATTTTTATACCAGTTACTCGGAGAGTAAAAGGGTATACTAGATTCGTTGAAAAGTATGTAACAGATAGAAGGAAGCGTTTCCGACACTATAAACTATTTCTCAGAATCAATTGAGCAATGTCCTTATGTTCTTATAAACGCTGATATCTCAGGAACTATAAGAGATACAAAGTTGAGATTAAACAGGCAGAGTCTTGAGTTACAGCATCCTGCCACGCCTATTATAACGTCCACAAATCACGGAAAAATAAAATCGTTGAAATCTCAAGTTTATTATCAGACCCGATAACCTTAAATTTCCACTTTATGCTCCAATAACATATACAGTCGGCACATAATTTATTCGTAGTTCATGAGTTGGAAGTTTATTCCTTAATATCTCGAGAAATACGTAACGGAAATTAAAATGTAATATCTCAAATGAAAGATATACATTTCAAGCACATAGTTTTAGCATAAATTTAACAAATTTTTACTTAAATACTAGACAATTTTCTTAATAACGCAAAAAAGCCATTTTTTACGCACACAAATTATTCGTACACTTCTCATTCTTGACTTCTAATTCTGAATCCTACGGTAATCCGCGATTCTTTTTTGAACTGTACTTCAGAGCAAGCTTCGGTGTACTATTCTCAAAGTTGTTTAGTTAGTTTCGCTGCTTTTTTTTTGCTTTAATTTAACGAAATGGGAGGGAGTCAAGATTTATCCCTAAATTCTCGAAATACTATAATAAAATTATATTTAGCGAACCGCAATTAACCCGAAATTGGTAGAAATATTGTCAAATCACCTTCCACAATGCAAAGTTTGATAAAAAACAAGAGGAAACGCTATAGTCGAGTGCCGCGACTATAAGATACCCGTTACTGTTTTACAAAATGTTAAAATATTATTTTGCTAGTGGAAATTCACATTGTCAGGGGAAGTATGTTGAGTTTGCTTATAGTGACGTCACTGCCCATGTGAGGCGTTACAACCTTAATTTCTTCATAAGTAGCGAAATAATGTTTCGATTTGAAAAAAATCTTTGGTAAATCGATAGATATTAACAGAAATATGTTATACAAGGCCAAACGAAGGCATTCATAATAATATTATAGACGCCACAGTTTTCCGCGGTTTATGGGCGTTAGAGTGGGCGTGGCCGGATGCAACTTCGTGGCAAGTTGCAGTGGCATCTCTTAAATACGTGTTCCTTAGCCAAATTTTGTTGCTCTTATAGTATTTGAGATTTTTGCATTTTTAGGTCTTCGGGTTTTGTGGGCTTTAGAGTAGGCGTGGCTTGATCGGAAAAAAACAATTCGCTTTGGGAGCATCATAAAAACATACATTTTTTCTAGAAAATCCGAAAACCGTCTTTTGAGCCCTTTGGGCGTATGGGTGGGTGTGGCCGGATAGTAGATTATACTTTCTGAATTTCAACGTTCTAGCTACAATAGTTCCTGAGATTTAATCAATTTTAGTTTTTTTGCGACTGGTGGGCGTGGCAGGATGCTGTAATAAACTTGCGCTGTCCCGGGACCTCAAGAATCTTCATGGTTAATATCAACTTTGTATCTGATATAGTTCCTGAGATCTCAGCGTATATAGGCGGACGGACCGTCGGACAGACGGACATGGCTCAATCGACTTCGCTATTGATCCTGATCAAGAATATATATACTTTATAGGGTCGCAAACGCTTCCTTCTATCTGTTACATACTTTTCAACGAATCTAGTATACCCTTTTACTCTACGAGTAACGGGTATAAAAATACGTAAACACTGAAGAATTTGCAGTAGAACATAGAAAATCTGGAAGGAACCACATACTGACACAACGGGAGGAGCATAAAGTTGTAAATACGGCATTACAAAATCCCAGAATAACATCCACAACAAACCTTAAGGCCTTAGAGAAGCCATCAGAAAACAAATTTTGTTCCCAAGCCAAAACAATGCTGGTATACATGTTAGCGTTGTTCGTAAGAACCCATTGATTTTCGATTACAACCAAAAATGCGTTTGGAGATCGCAAAAGTGCATGTAAGCAAGCCGAAATTAGTTTGGGAAAACGTTATATTTATTGACAAATCAAAAATTAAAATTTTTGGACACGGCGGTCCTTTGGAAGTATGTCAAAAGGCAAATGAACCCATGAAGGAAAAAACTTGATTCCAACTTTTAAGCACATTGGCAAGAATGGGATAGTTTATGGGTGTATAGTTGCAAGTGAAGTGGATCGAATGGTCCTTCCTGGAAGATAAAATTAATAAATTTATGTATGAAGACATTTTAGGCCAAAATTTAATTCCAAGTGCCTTTAAACTTGGACAGAATCTTTCGTATTTCGTATTTAGTGCAAGAGTTGCTTTTATATCACTGCAAGGAGCAGTCCAGAAAAGAACAAAATATCCTCGAAGGAATCCCTAAAATCCGCATTAATACCTGAATGGGATTCAACTGATGCTGACGAGACGAGCAACTTTATTAAAAGCATGTGTAGACGTTTACATGCTTCTATTAAGGCCAACAAAGGACCCACTAAACATTTTTAACATTTTATGAAGTGTACGAATAATTTATGTGCGTAAAAAATGACTTTTTTGTGGTATTAAGGAAATTATCTAGTATTTAAGTTAGAACTTGTTAATTTTATGTCTAAAATATATGCTCGAAATGTATATCTTTCAGTTGAGATATTACATTTTAATTTCCGTTACGTATTTCTCGAGATATTAAGGAATAAACTGTATTATTATCAACTATCAAAAAAATTTCTTTCACAATTCAAGTCACAGCTCTCAATCTTATGCACCAAATACACTAATATATTCGGATAGGAAACAGAACCAATCAGTGCAAATAATTTTTACAAACAGAAACTGAGATTAAAGGATGATGAACAAGTATATGTCTAAAAATGATAGCAGCCCAAACAATCAGGTGAACGAGATTCAGAAGCAAGTCGGAAAATTGATCACCGACGGAATAGTCAATCCTTCTGTATCTGAAATTAAAAGCCCATTATTACTTGTTCCCAAAGAATCATCTCCCGCTTCAGAGTCAAAGAAATGGCGATTAGTGATTGACTATCGCCAAATAAACAAAAAATTATTGTCCGATAAATTTGCACTCCCTAGAATTGATAATATTTTAGATAAACTAGGGCGAGCGAAATATTTTTCGTGTCTTGACCTCATGTCAGGTTTCCTCTAAATTGAACTCTAAAAAATGACACGAGCTATAACGTAATTTTCAACGAGCAATGCCTTGCAACGTCTCACGCATCTATTACCTTTCGGTTTAAAAATAGCGCCTAATTCATTTCAGAGGATTATGACTATTGCGTTCTCTGGACTAGAACCTTCACAAGCATTCCTTTATATGGAGGACTTAATAGTTATGGGATGTTCCGAAAAACATATGCTTAAAAACCTAACAGATGTTTTTGAGAAATGCAGAAAATACAACCTAAAATTACATCCAGAAAAATGTGTATTTTTTATGAATGAGGTGACTTTTCTCGGTTATTAATGCTTTGATAAAGGAATAATTCCAGATGACAAGATATACGAAGGCATAGTGAATTATCCAGTGCCGCAGAATGCGGACAGCGCTAGACGTTTTGCAGCTTTTTGAAATTATTATAGACGATTTATTAAAAACTTCGCCAAATATTCCCGGCACATAACAAGATTATGCAAAAAGAATGTTGACAGTTGAATGCCAAGACGCATTCCAATATTTAAAAACCAAACTAATGGAACCAACATTGTTTCAATACCCCGATTTCAATAAAGAATTCTGTATAATTACGGATGCAAGCAAACAAGCATGTGGAGCAGTTTTAACTCAAAACCATGATGGACTCTAACTTCCCATTGTTTATGCAGCTAGATCCTTCACTAAATTAGAAAGGATTAAGTGTACTACTGCGCAGAGCCATATAAATATGGAAAACATTTCACAATAAAAACAGACCATAGACCTTTAATATACCTCTTCTCAATAATTAATTCCAGTTCTAAGCTGACACGTATGAGGCTTGAATTAGAAGAATATGATTTCTCGGTTGAATACTTAAAAGGAAAAGACAACTTATTAGCAGATGCGTTATCAAGAATAATCATCAAAGACCTACAAAATATAACAGGCAATATCAAGAAAGTCACTACAAGATATCAGAAGAGACAGAAAATCCGCGCTAATAATAAAGAAAAATATCTTTAAATACAGCATCTTGGCCCAACATATATGAAGTCATAAACAATTACGAAGTGCATGTAAAAGATATGTTATGTTTATTTAAATATGGCAGAAAAATTACTGCATTACTGCAAGATACGATGTAAGCGATTTATATACCAATGGAATACTAGACTTATAATTAAAATCAGCCTACTCAAAGTGGCACCGCGGGAAAATATCTTTGAACATACTTCAATAGATAATTTCAAATTAATGGGCAATAAAATATTGGAAACATTAAGAGTAGCGCTACTCATCCCGGTGACCCTAATAAATATACAAATAGATCAAGAAGCCATTTTTTCTTACATCCACGACGATCCCATTCAAGGAGTTCATACTGGCATTTCAAAAAATTTAGCTAAAATCAAAAGACATTATTTTTGGAAGAATATGACTTGTGATATTACTGAGTACGCACAAAAATGTCAAAAATGCCAGAAAGTTAAAATAACTAAACATATTAAAAACCCGCCAACAATAACAGACACACCTAAAAATTTTTTCGACAAGGTGACAGTGGACCCTATTGTTGTAGCAGTGCTGGTTTAATGTCCTCTATGGTTCTAGAGGGGATTATCTGGACCATCGCAAGTTTTTAGAATTTGTCAATGGATGTAAGAAAATATTTTTTATCCGTTGAGAAGATGTCTATGTGTAATATTTCCCCAACCTGGGACGGGATTGGTGTTCCCCCAAGCTCCTGCTTTTTGGGATGCCTGTCATATTTAGCTCAGCACATGTTTTGCAGTTACGACGATTTCGCTAGCTGGCTTGGCCATTTTCGGGAAGTAGTACTCGGAGAGTCCTGCTTTACATTTTCTTGGGCCGACCTGTGAGCCCTGTTGTGTTTAGTGGACAGAATTTCTCGTCTCTCCGGGACTGCAAAAATGACCGTAACACGATTTTTACAATACCAAAATTTTGTGGCTGGAAATTTACGTACCAGTTGGTCCTGTATCATTGCGAGTGTATGCAAATCGCTATTGATGGCTTTTACGCCATTAGGAACAATTAAATCTGCGAGCTCATTGAGTAATGACTCTTTGCAGGAGAAGCTGATCGCATGCCGTCTCTTGTTTCCAAAAATGACATAGCTGCGTTTTTGCGGAAAGCGAGCTTCCTCCAGAGTTATCTGGTTTTGGAAGCAATTCATGGGCTTATCCGTTGCCTCAATTGTTTGGGTCAGTGACAGCTCACTGTGAGTCATGGCCGCACTTGAAAAAGCTTCTTTTCTCCCAGAACGTTAAGTTGCTGTCTTGAGAGGGCATCCGCAACGAGGTTTTTCTTGCCGGGCTTGTAAAAAATTTTGGCGCCGGATGCGAGCTTTCCACCGTTTGCATTCGGATTGGATTCCGATACCGCGAAGGTCAGTGGTTGATTGTCAGTAAAGATGTTGATATCTTTCACTGCATATAGATAGTGACGTAATTTGGCCAATGCCCAAACTATTGCTAGCAGCTCCCTTTCATTGGTGGCATAATTGATCTCTCTGTCCTTTAGGGTTCTCGAGATCATACTAATGGGCCGTCCCTCTTGGGATAGGACTGCGGACTTACGGCATGTAAGCTGAGGCATTTGTCGTTAGATCAACTGCTTTTTTATAGTTGGGATACCTGAGGATGACCTCCTCGGAAGCTAGAATGTTACCCAGCTTGTGAAAAGCTAGCCGTTGCAGCTCGCTGAACTGCACCTGGATTATTTCGATCTGTGTCTGCTGACACTACCGAATTCCCCTTTCAGGATGTCTGAAATGGGCCGAGCTATGGACGCAAAATCTTTAATAAAGCATCTATAGTAGCTGGCCAGGCCAAGGAATGATCTAACTTCGAACACATTTTTGGGTGCAAGGAATTTCTGAATGGCCTTGGTTTTTTCTGGGTCAGTAGTAGCCCCGTTGCTGGTGACTATAAAACCCAAGAAGCTAACGTTTTTTTTTGAAGAATTTAGATTTTTCAATTGATACCCTCATATTAGCATCGTAAAGGCTTTTGAGAACCCAATCTACGTGCTGGATTTAAGAGTTTTCGTCTTCTGAGAAGACGATAACGTCATCGGTGCCCTTTTTGTCTACAACCCATATCGGGTTATTGTAGGGGGATCTCGACTTCTGGCTTACGCCATTTTTTAGCAGCTCTTGAATCTCGCCATTAACGAAATCGGCTGCGCCCATTGGGTATGGGTAGAGTTTGGCATAAATGAGCTCCTCATCAACAGTTCTGATGGTGGATACCACCGATGTGTTGTAAGGTAAAGCCTCATTGGGGTCCGCAAAGGCTTTTTTCCTGTCGCGGAGCATTGTTAAAAATGTCTTTCTGACCAAAGGTGGCGCATCTGAGCAATCCACTTTGGTGAAATTGATATCAGGGCACGAGTGACAGTCAATTTTCTCCTCTTTGTTGCCCCAATTGATTGCTCGCCGCCTGTTTAAGAAGGTCGAGGCCTACGATTGCATCAAAAGAAGATAAGTCGGGTAAGATAAAAAAGGTGGCCTTCAAATCGAAAAGTGACACGAAGCATTTCTTCGTGATTGTGGTGTTGCCGTGAATTGAGTTCGAAGGGGCTTTCTACCGGGACGCATTTCAATCCTTCGAAAGGTAGGATGAAATTTTTCAAGGCGCCCGTGTTTTAATAAGCAGTTTTATTTTATCCCCGCTACTCTTCGTCTGATGACGGGCAGCAGGGATTTTCCGCTAAAAAATGGACTACTAATCGTGTTCTCAAATAGCATCATCGTTGATCTCTGCTATTGCGCTGGACGCAGTGTTGGCGTAAGATTTCCCTTCCTGATCTGAGCTTGGGTGACGTGGTTTACCCTCTGCTGTTTTTTAGGGGCGGCTGTGTGCTTGGACGTTGCCGGTCTCCTATTCTGATAGGGTGGAGCTTCGGTCGTAGCCATCGGCTACGGTCTACTCTGCAATTTATTATTGTGCGGGTCAGAATGTACCTGCGCTTTAACTTGTTTGGTATAATGGGGATTTTTATTAATACCAAACTGAGGGTCGGTTTGGGAAAATTTTCTATCCTGCTGGCGCCTTTGTTCCTTTGGGCTCGTCTTACGGTCCCTATCCTCTAGACTCTTTGCAAACGATGTTGCGAACGTGTACCTTTCTTGGTTTGATTCCACTTCTTGCGGTAATGCCAACGCAGTTGGCATGTCCTTCGGCTTTGCCGAGAAGAGGACATCAGATAGGCTGCGTCTAAGGCCCGAAATAAATACCCGAAGTGCATCGTCCCGGAATTTATCACACAGAATTCTTGCCGCCGATGTCTCGTACGACATCATGGCTTTATTTGTGAGTAAGGTGAGTTTTTTCTCAACCTCATCGTAATATTGCAGGAGTGTGAGGCTTCCTTGTCTGAGGGTGCCCACTGTAAGTGAAATCCAAACGGTCTATGATCGCGTCAAAATTTAAAATTGTGCCCAAATAGGACAACACTGCATCAGCAGGGCCTCTTATTTTACTTCTTATAATAATCACTACCTTATAATGGCGTGAACTACCATGTATCTTCTAAATATGTGGTAGGCAGCGAAGGCGGCTTGCCTCCACGAAACATATGACTCCTATGCCCCCGCAAATTCGGGTAGGCACTTGACAGCGTCCAGGGGCTCGCTGCATTGAACTGTGTCCCTAATTTCTATGGCTGCATAAACCTTAATTTCTGGCGTTTTGGCCGAACTTCGGGACGTCGTGGGCGCAGCGCGCAATTCTGCCACTCGGCTGGTCAATGCATCGATGCATCGATAAAAATTAGTGTAAAGGTAAATATATAAAAATTATAATATTGTAAAATATAGGAGATATATGGTAAATAAATAAATAAATAAATTGATACACAGCCTCGACTCATAGTCAAAATATTTCAAATCAGAAAAATTAATAAATGTAACGTAATATATTTATATATTTTATTTTCGTTAATCAAATCCAGAATTTTATCGGGCTCGGAGCCGTTTTACTCTCGTAGTATTCGTTATTAACTACTTTGCAGACTGGTTAGAAAACATTTGAATGAGTGGTGCACTTACATTTTATTTACTGTGGTTTCTTCCTCAAAGATAAAATTTTTCTTCCAAGAATGTAAAAATATCTAAGTTGAGCGCCAATTAATCTTGTTGGCCTGAGGTGGTCCTCGATGGCCGCACTGTCAAGGGTGATCTTCGTCAATGAGCCGACACGTATGTGCGGGAGAAACAATATGTGATACGTGTGTGTGGCCAAGGGTGGTCCTCTTCAGCCACACTGGTGAAACGCTGGTCTTTTCGGAGATGCCCGCGTGTAGGCGTGGGGGAAGCGGTCGCTTCTGGGAGCGCCCGTTGTAGTTGAGTGGCGGCTAGCAGCTTGTGGTTGCCTCCCGTATGTGCGGGGGATACGTTAGCACCCTCGCGTGAGGGTAGGCCGCTGGAAGCTGCTGCTTGTAATTGCCTCCCGTAGACGCGGGAGAAATATGTTTGCCGCTGGTCGCACCTGCTGAAGCCCGCTCGGCAATGCGGGGCAGGAGGTGGCCTTAACATAGTTCTCGTATATGGAGATCGGGGATCCCTCGCTGCAGTCAGAGCCGGATGGCTATACCTTCACAATTCCTGATTAGATTGACTTACGTTGGGAGGTAACTGCCCCTTCGCCTGCTGGCCTAGAGATTCAGTCAGTGCAAAATATTAAGAGATATTTTACGGCGGTTGCCGGAGTTTTGCAATGCTATAGATCTTGTGTTCTTTATTCTTATAGAGCTTGAAGCGAACTGAACTTAAAGTTAACAAAAAATGAAATTCATAGCGGCCACGCAAATATGCTGTGTTTGCCGGCTATGCACGAGCATCCGTTGGGCTTCGGACATTCGATCATCGCCTTCGTCCGGTTAGATACTTAGTTAACTTGCACATAACGTCTTATCACATAACATTAATACAACACTTTATTGTTATGCCAACAATATGCATAGGGCATTGCCTTTGTCACTCAGCGACAACATGCCAAGTGCCCACATACATTTCAAGTGCAAATGTACTATGATATGCATTCTTAGGGTACCCCGCGTTGAGCCGAGTCAGCATGGTTCCCACACTGACCGCTTATATATATATTTGCATGCGTAACTCTCTATGGTTACTTTCCTTATATATAAAATATATATGTCGGCTGCTCTGCCGCTGCGCCGACAGCTATCAAGCCTTTGTATAAGAGAACTAAATAACAATCGAATAAAGGCGGTCGAACTAGACACAGCAAATGATCTATTAAATTTTAAAGTGTTTGATGAATTATACACAACGTCAACGTGAGCAAAGCAAGAGACGCCTCTCAGTACAAAGAATTAACGCTTAATGTTCTTAGGCAACCGAAAGTAATGCAAGTTCTTTCCAAGCAATGTCAATTACCCTCAACTTGACCGAATTCTTCTGAAATCAAACCGATTTAAAATTTTGACAGACTATGAGGTTGAGGCGGCCGAATCAACTGAAGCCGAGAAAAGAATGCCAAAGCCTCCGCCTATTTATATACGAGAAAAAAGTTCCAATGTTCCTGTCAACAAAATTATTGAGCTTATTTTTAAGGATAACTTCCACATTGTATAGTTGTGTCTCCTTGTATTTCACTAGCAAAGGGTCATTGTATGAGGGGTCCCAGGCAATGCAAAACACAAAAGACAAATTCACAAAAATTCACATTTATTAATATATGACATGTGCAAATAGCGTCCCGCGTTAAATGCAACGTGCGTGTTCTCTCGCTCGCCGAAGACGACTGCCTTTGCCCTCTTCCTGCTTTCGTTTCAAAGTTCGAGAGCAATCCGCTGATTGCTCTCCGCTTCCCGCTCCCAGCTTCCAGCACACTCGGACAAGCAGCAAACTTAACATGCCACCCGCCAATGCTACACCTAGCCTGAGAAAATTTCGCTTGTCCGGTCTATTCTGGTTGTGGGGTAGAATCTAGTATGGGAAAGTAAACAAGAATTGTGGGCAAGAAACAAGTTAATTATAATTGAGGTGTGTATGTGAGGGGCTTATGATCGGATCGGCAGTGGACAAAGCTTCGACACCGAACGCTTCAACTGGCCTTGCTTGGTTTCGAGTGCCGAATTACCAGCTCAGTGGAATGATGGGAACTTTGGAGTATTATCGGATGTCGGCGCTCATATGGCAAGTTAGAATGCCGTAGTCGCCCATTCACTCGCAGGATGCCTTCCGACTAGATCGGCGATAAGCTCAAAAGCTTACTTCGCGCAGGTAGACGTTTACTACCTCTTACTGCAGCCAAATCCATTGGGAACGATTCCCGCTGCACGATGCGCACTAAAGCCCCTAAAGCAAAGTCAAGCTCTTTAATGGTTAGAGGGACGATGCGCCGACAGCATTGTGCCTGAACCGCAACGCATAGGCCGTGACTCGTACAGCCCAGCTGAAAGTAGAAAACGAACGACGGAAGCGGGACTGCTTGGTGAACTCGTACTTTGGCCGCCTTTGCCTCTAGTGCGGCATCGTTGGTGTCGACCTGCTCGAACTCCATAGAAGGCTAGTCACTCGGACTGCGTGTAAGCCACTCAGGGACTCGCCACCATAAGCCAAAGCCATTCAATTCACCCGGAGATAGTCCCCTTATCGCACAGTCCGCTGGATTCTCAGTGCCCACATTCCTCCATTGCGAGGGCGAAGAATGATCCAGAATGAACGCGACCCTGTTGGCCACAAACGTCTTCCACCTAGTGATGTCTCCGTACAGCCAGTGTAAAAGGAGTGTGGCATCCGTCCAGTAGAAAGATGCGATGCGCCACTCACCTCCGTTCTAGGTATAGTCAAGGGCCTTGTGGGAGTCACCCTTGACTTCGAGGCCAACAGTGAGCATGCTCTGTCCTTGCACTCGAGCCTTACGTAGACCGTGGCCGCATAAGATGTCGATGAACCGTCGCAGAACGCGTGAAGCTGAGCTGACACTATACATCCAGGGTAATAATGAATCCATAGGTCCATGCTTATGTCGTCGATCCTCAGCCACTCGTCGTCCAACTCCAGCGCCGACTGAGTGCCATCCACATGCACTTTCTTTGCCATGACTACCTCCTTTAAGATCAGCTTTCCCACGATGATGACCGGTGCGATGAGACCCAGTGTATTGAACAGCCTAGCTATGCTCGATAGAATCATCCGCTTGGTGAACCTAGCTGGAATCTCAAAATTGACCTGATATTTAAAACAGTCTTTATTCGGGAACCAATACATCCCTAACGCATTGATAGTATCCGTAGTGTCCCAGTTTAAAGGAGTTTGGCTGCACTGATGCTCCGCAGGAATCGAGAGCAAGAGACTGGACTCGTTGCTAGACCATTTCAGCAACTCCGTGCACGCGGATTTTATCGCCCCCAATACTTGTGTCCGCGTATCCCTTGCCTCCTATAACGTGTAACCTCCGGAAAGAATGTCATCCACATATATTTCGCTCATCAACACCTCTTCCGCCTTGGGAAACGAACGGCGCTCATCCTTCGCCAACTGCTAGATGACCCTGATGGCCGACGGCGTACCAAAGGTTAACGTTGACAAGGCGAAAACGCTGATAGACCCATTCGCCGCCCACAATAAAATCCACTGGTATTGGGCGTCTTCCGGATGACCATCTATACAACGATACATCTTCTGGATATCCGCTGCAAAAACGAAACGATATTTCCGCCAATTCAGTATGATGTGCGACATGTTGTTCTGAAGGGCAGGCCCAGTCCACAACACGTCATTTAGAGATCTTCCGTTGCTAGTCCTTGCGGAGGCGTCGAAAACGATTATTTGTTTAAGCGACTGCGGCTCCTTCTTAAAGACCGCATGATGCGGCAGCACGCAGAAAGCCACATGCCTACCCGTAGAAGTACGCATCAGCGAACTGCTTTCACTGCCCACCGCCGGCGCTATTTGCTTGAGGGCAAAGTACTCCTCGATCTCCTCGACATATTTGATCCACCGCTCCGGACTGCTCAACAGACGCCGTTCAAACTGCAAGAAACTATTCAGCGCCATCTGATGCGATCTTCCCAGAACCATAGTTGGATCAATGTAAGTTTTTAAGGGCAACCGTACCACGGTCATCCGATCGACGAATATGTGTCTTCTGAATGAAGGCTTCGCACCAGAGGTACCCCTCCGATGTTAAAGAACGATCCGGAACGGCCTCCACCTCGCAAAAACGCTTGAGCAATGCCTCGGTGTCCAAAGCAACCGACGACACCGTACCTGGGTCGCTTCCCGCACTCCGTTCGCCAAACCAGATAGGATCCACCCAAGGTGAGTGTTCTGAGCTTAGGCTCGCCGGGCAGCCCGATCCTGGTGTCCGGCAACATGATTTGCCCCAAAAGGTCCACGCCCAAGATGAGGTCGACTCGCTTCGATCGTGAGATGTTCGGATCCGCCAGCGGGAGCCCTCGTATATGGTCCCAACACTGACCATGGAGCTGCGACAAGGAGGACAGGAAGTAACCGAATTGAGGACATACGCGGAATCAAAGTCTACTGAAAAGTCAAGGTTAACATTACTATGGATTTCAAAATTGACAGTATATTTGCACCGACGATTGCCCCCCAGACCCATCCCAAAAATAGATGTTCGGGTGCCAGATCGCTTCAAATGCAAGGACTGTACCACGTGCTCCGAGACAATGGTTGCTTCCGATCCTTGGTCGATCAGGGCGTTTATGACAGCGCGCAGTCCGTTGACCGTGATCCAAACGGTAATACGAGCAGTGGCGAGAAGAACATTTCTCGAAGATAGATCCGAAGACGTTGCTGAATAGCACCTGTAAGATGCGCCGGGGTTCTGGTATGTAGGTGCACTAGGAGTCGGCGCCACATGATGTGGCGGCACCCCGCTCGGTGACTGGCTATGAGCAAAAACAGAGAAATGCAACAATGTGTGCCCATAAACTTGACAGCCTTTATAACTCGTCCATAGCGAAAGGACATGCGCCTTACTTAGGCAATTGATGCATCATTTAGCCCTGCTTAGTATGTGCTTCCTCTGGTAGCAGTCTAGGGCCAAAAACGTTGAGCAACGACGCAGGATATGAACGCCGCCGCAGTGGTAACAGGCGCCGCTAGGGCTCCTAGCGTGCTCTTGGTCCTGGGCCAGCAGCGGAGTCGAACGACCAGCCTCGGTTCTCAATCGCTTCCATTACAACCAGCCGATGCAACACTCTGTAGAATGGAACTGTGGAAAAACTTCCCTGATGGTGCTCCCAAGCGTTGTGGGTCTCCTTTGGTAGCCTCGATGCTACGTAGTGTGCCAGCCATTGCTGCTATTCCCCGTCCAAGGCTTGAACGCGGCGGAATGCAGCCAGACAAACATTGACCGTGTCTAACATCAACCGTATTAACTCTGTGTTGTTCTTCTGTAGCCTAGGCAACGCGTAGATGGCATTCATGTGGTGGACGAAAACGAGGCGAGGATTGTTGTACCTCTTGATCATCAATCCCCAAGCCACCGAATAGTTTCCTTCCGCGAGCTGCATCTGACGGATGTCATTATCGCAGTCCATGCGACTCCTTGAGAAAGTGCACCTTCTGCACACTACTCAGATTGCCGTTGTTGTGGATTAGGCTCGTGAAGGCATTATAATAGCCTGGCCAATCGACACATCTGAAGCATGTTCAGCCGCACTTCCGCATCGGCGTCCCCAGACATTGGCGGCGGAGGCGCTCAAGCCTCTGGTCCAAGCAGGTCCAAATCCTTCGCGAAAGCGCAATAGGCATCCATGAACCGCTCCTCGAACTCCGACTGGAAATCCTTCGGGGCATAGGCCGACACAGAAAATCCTTCCTGGTTCACGATTACTGAATCCGTCTCCCTAAACGCGCTTCGTAACTCCTCAAATTGTTCCAGCCGTTTCTTTAGGAAAATCCTCGTTTTCCTCGATTGCGAATCCTTTTTAAAATTTTGCAACAGGGATTTCACGGACTGAAATCGATTCGCCTGCAAGTTAACCAGCTGCTCCAAAGTATGAGTATCCGATCCCGCTTTCATGTTGACCAGTGTAAAACCGAACTTCACGCGCTGCTCACCACCCCAAATAATAATTTAATAGAAAAACTCAGTAAATTTTATTTCGCACACAACTTGTTTACTTACTCAGTTATGTATACCAGAATCCACCCCAAGACGAAGCGAAGATCAACGACCGTCTCCAAAGTTAAAAAACTGTCGTCTTGCGCCTATTCGATTCCTATACGATTCCGTTATGCACAAGAATCCAGCCCAAAAGAAGCGAAGAAAACGTCCAGAAACTGTAAATAGCGTCCCGCGTTAGATGCAACGTGCGTGTTCTCTCGCTTGCCGAAGATGACTGCCTTTGCCCTCTTCCCGCTTTCGTTCTCGCTCCCACGCATCGTCTCAAAGTGCGAGAGCGATCAGCTGATTGCTCTCCGCTCCCAGCTTCCAGCACACTGGGTGAAGCAGCAAACTTAACACACATAATACCACTTGTAAAGGGCAACATTCAGGAAATAAAAGTTCAAATGATGTCCGAAGATAATTACAAAGTATTATCGAAATACCTTACTGAGAATAGAAATAACTTTTACAACTAAAAAGCAGCAAGGGCCTGCAAGTCGTACTTAAGGGCATAGAGTCCGAAGTAACGCCTACAGAGGTAACTAAGTCGCTACAAGAGAAGGGAATTAGCTCTAAGTGTCTTTAATATCCTTAACAGGGATAAAAAGCCGCAGCCACTCTTTAAGGTTGAGCTCCAATCAGAAAATAAGTCCCTGAAGTAATACAAAGTGCACCCTATATACAATCTTCAGTTCCTCTTGCACCGCAGAATTACAGTTGAGGACCCGCACAAACACAATCGCCCGGTGCAATGTGCCAACTGCCAAGAATGTGGCCATAAAAGGCCATACTGTAAGCTGCGCCCGGTGTGTGTAGTTTGTGGAGACCTTCATAACTCCGCATACTGCCCAGCGAGCAAAGATGACTACAACTCGAAAAAGTGAGGCAACTGCGATGGCAATCCCAGTGCTAACTATAGAGGTTGCCCAAATTATAAGGAGCTGAAAAGTCGCATCTACCAGAGAGAAACTACTGCCCGTACCCACCCGCTCCAGATCAGAACCCAAAGTCTTCTTCTCGACTGCAGCCAAACCAGCGGACATATAAACTCTGACTGGCTGGGCTTACCTTAAAAAGTTCATTCCAGCAATCAGCATACCAAGAACCGAACACGGCTCAGCAGCATCAATCGTCGGAGCAGCCAAACAGCAATTTTGAAGCTATGAATTCTAACCTACAATAAAGCGGAATGTATGTCGTTTATGCGAACAACTATAAAAGATCTGATGCGAAACCAAAATCTATTGATTCAAATGCTGGTTTCACAACAATCCAAGTAATGACTTCCCTACCGATATCTACTTGGAACGCTAACAGCGTTTCGCAACATAAAGTCGAGTTAGCTTAATTCCTACAATCAAATCGACGTAATGCTGCTTTCAGAAACCACCTTTTTAACTACGATTCTACGGAACAAATCATCCAGATGGTAAAGGACATGGTGGGGTTGGAATTCTAATCAGAAGCCGTAAAATACCTACAGTCCACCTTTATAAATATACACTAAATACTAGCAAGCAAGCATCTTGCACTAGCCGCCGTGAACTGACCCCTCGCTTCACTATAGCTGAAGATGAGTTTATGTAGTTTTTCAACTCACTAGGAGACCATTTCATAGCAGCAGGAGACTACAAGGCCAAGCACACGCTGGGAATCTCGTCTCGTCACTCCAAAAGGAAGCAGATCTATAATGCAAATATCAAGGCCAAGAACAAGCTCAATTAAGTTTTTTCTGGCACACCAACATACTGACCGGCAGACCAAAAGAAACTACACGATTTAATAGACTATTCAATTACCAAAAGCATGTATGTCATGTTTATTCTACTCCGACAAATAGGAAATTCAGAACAATCATTAAAACTGACCTCACAGGAAAACAATTGGTTTCCTAAGTCTTCAGGAGGTAAGTCCTCATCTCAACGATAAAGCCAACGTTAACAACCTTGTAAATACACTGGAGTCTGTACTCGTCTCTGCAAAAGCAAGCAAAGCTTAAGAAGTCCCTCACGTCAACTTACTCAAGCTCTACAGCAAGAAGAAACATATGTCCACCGGCGCTATATAGAGCAATTGTCAACTTCTTGGACTCTCACTATGGAGAGGTCACCAAACTCTCAGCTCACCAAAAGAAATCGTGATTCCTATTAGAAATTCCGCAGGCGGCAGGGCGCGCAGTGACACAGACAGGGTCTGCAGGTTTGCTAACCACCTTAGAAATGTCTTCCAACCAAATCCTGCCACTAGTGCGTTTACTTTTCCGACTTTACCATATGAGCTTTAGCCTCAACATAAGCCAATTGAGTTTCGCCCAAACGAGGTCGTTAACATCATCAAAACTCAACTTAATCCGAAAAAATCTCCGGGCTGCGACCTCATAACTCCCAAAATGATCATTGATCATATTGCGCCGTTTGCACTCTTTCCCAGCTTTTGAATGCCATATTGCAAAACTTGGCCACGTTCCAGTGGAATGGAAAAAGCCATTAATAATACTGATAGCAAAGCCGGAAAAAAGTTCCGCATCCCCACGTCGTATAGACCTATACGCCTACTCTCATGCTTATCTAAACTCTTTTCTTAATGATACTTAATGACTCGGATAAAGAAATACCTGAAAAACAAAGAAGGAATCCCGTCACATCAATTTGGGTTTCGTAAAAAGAACGTGCAGGTCAACGGGATAATACCTGAAGGAAAACATCGTAAGACTTCTTAACACAACAAATAAACTACGAACTACAAAGTAGTCAAAACAAGCCAAGAAAATAAAAAAATGTCTGTATTATCCAAAAAACTTCCCTCCGTAATTCCATTCACAGCTTTCATGCTTATGCAAAAGGTACAACGATATTTTCGGATTAGAAACCGAACCCATAACTACCAACAACTTTTACAAACAAAAACTAAGATTTAAACTTGATGAACAAGTATAAGTTCACAAGGCAACGGCGATCTGAGCGAAGAACACGAAAACGGACGGCACACGAAGTCTTACGACGGAAGCTGGCCGACGGCCGTGATTTCTGCGAGTTAGGGTTCCGATAAAGCTCTCTCTCTTTCTCTTATGCTAATCAGTTCTGAGCTGACAGCCAAAGAATTAAGGTACGTCTTCTAAATCAAGTGTATTATTTTTGTCTGTGATCATAATAGCTGGAGCCATGACCCAGCTACCAGCTTACTAGGAGAGTTCAGCAGGATCAACGTCACTGATCGTGCCCACCACCAGGTCTTGATCGGTGCTCTGCATCGCCACCCGACTGTAAAGACGCCTACCGAATGGCCGACCATTGTGGGCAGCAACTTGCCGCAACGTTACATCGGAACCAACAAATCCGTGAGCAGCACGTGTCACGGATTAACCTTCTGCGAGACCTGTACAGGTTTAGAAGAAGCTTATTCATCAAAAATTATAGAAGACACCACAGTCAGGTAGATGAAATACAGAAACAAGTCGGATAATTGATCACCGACGGGACCGATAATAGCCCATTATTACTTGTCCCTAAAAACCCATCTGCCGGTCGTCAAAAAAATAAAAAATTACTGTTCGATAAATTTTCACTCCCTAAAATTGATGAAATTATAGATCAACTAGGTCGAGCGAAGTACTTTTCATGTTTTGACATAATGTCAGGATATTATCAAATTGAACTCGAAAAAGGTTCAATATATATAACGTCTTTTTCAACGAGCAATGGCTCATATTGCTCATATCGATGATATATACATATGCTTAAAAACTTAACAGATGTTTTTGAGAAATGTCGAAAATACAATCCTAACTTACTTCCACAGAAATGTTCGTTTTTCATGCATAAGGTAACTTTTCTTGGTCATAAATGCACAGATAAAGGATTATTTAAAATAACACACGCACAGATAAAAGGATTTATCAAAAATATCCCCGAACGTTCACGGCACAAGATTATGTAAAAAGAATGTTCCTTTTGAATGGACAGAGGAATGTGAAAAAGCATTCCAGTATTTAAAAAAAAACTTATGGAACCTACTTTGCTGCAATAACCAGATTTTAGCAAATAATTTTGTATAATTACAGATGTAAGTAAGCAAGCATTTGGAGCGGTTTTAACTCAAAACCTAAATTTACTCCAACTTCCCATTGCAATAACATCAAGAGCTTTTACAAAGGGAAAAAGTAATAATACTGAGCAGCAATTAGCTGCATTACACTGAGAAAAATTACATATCAGACCGCATATTTATGCCAAACATCTTTTTTTATCTATATATATAGCTATAGAATCGTAAACGGCTGAACCGATTTCGATGAAAAGCCCGAGGGCTCCTGGTGTGTTTATAATCACTTCAAACTTCGTGAAAATTGAATATTTGAAAAATGTATTGAAAATGTCTAAAACTGATATGCAAGCTATATGGCAACACAATTGGATTAAAGTTGGCAGCTCTGATCAGCTGTGCCATTAGATGATGGCAGCACTGCATTGTTATAGCTGGCAGTTCTAGGTCCTAACATCTAAGGGAGTGTATGGCAATGCTCTAGAAATTAAGCTGGCAGTCCTTTTTAAGACAATTAAATTTGAAATTTTGTTTATTTTTCTGAAGGTTTTTGTTTTATGTGATGTACTTAAGAATTTATGTAAATTATGAAGTTTATGACATATATTCACACCTACAGGCCACATCTATAAATGTACAACTAAATACTGGCAAGCAACTTACACTAGCCGCCGTATACTGCCCCCTCGCTTCACTATAGCTGAAGATGTGTTTATGCAGTTGTTCAACTCACTAGGATACCACTTCATAGCAGCAGGAGACTACAATGCCATCCATACACGCTGGGGATCGAGGCGAGATCCAGGGGGAAAGCAGCTCTATAATGCAATTATACAAAACTATGTTTCTTGTAGCACACCAATATATTGGCCGGCAGACCCAAAGAAACTACACGATTTAGTAGACATTGCGTCTTTCCAAAAACACAAATATTCACACATAGAGCTAAGTCCTCATCTCAACAATGAGATGACGACGGACGGTCAATTCTGAGTAGTACATCACAATTTGTTTGGCTGAAATCTTCGAAAAATTACGAAAAACGAACTCTCACACATCAGATCAAGCCCACGCCTTTTAGACCGACCAAAACGTGGAATTGATGGGTCACACCTCGAACAGCTCCAAGCTTTTGTTGTAAATTTTGACTTTTTGTATTTCGGCGTGGTTTTGTTGCGGAATTAATTTGGTTTTGATTTGAACTCGTAATCAAAATTGGGAAATTGAATTGCCCCGATTTATTTATTCTAAAGGAATTGAATACTCTTAATTGCTCAACAAACAATGAAAATATTAAACCGGCTGTGAAGAATGGTATGGATCGCAACATCCAAATCAAAAGGAAGCTAAACGCAAAATAACCCGTGGCAATGCTAGCACAGCTGCAATAGAAACGCCCATGAACTCAAACCGATTTAAAATCATGGGAGACTATGAGTTTTTAGTCAGCCGAATCTACTGAAGTCGAGAAAAGAAACCCAAAGCCTCCACCTATTTATATACGAGATAATGATAATAATTCCAATGTTCTTGCTAACAAAATTATTGAGCTTATTTTTAAGGATAACTTCCACATAATACCCCTTGTAAAGTGCAACATTCAGAAAACAAAATTTGAAATTATGTCTGAAGATAATTACAGAGTATTATCGAAATATCTAATCGAGAATAAAAATAACTTTTACACGTAGCAGCTAAGAAGCAGCAAAGGCCTGCAAGACGTACTTAACGGTATAGAGTCCGAAATAATTCCTGCAGAGATAACAAAGGCGCTACAAGATTTAGCGCTAAGGCAGTCTTCAATAACCTTAGCATGAATAGAAAGCCGCAGCCACTCTTTAAGGTTGAGCTCGAACCAACAAAGAAATTCGAATATATACAATCTTCAGTTCAGCTGCACCGCAAAAACGCAATACCCCGGTATGGCATACCATACAAAGACATACTGTGACTCCGCACACTGCCCAGCGATCAACGGTGACTTCAACTCGAAAAAGTGCGGCAACTGCGGTGACAATCACACTGCTAACTATAGAGGTTGCCCAGTTTATAAAGAGCTGAAAAGTAGCATCCACAAGAGAGGAATTGCTGCCCGCACCCGAAACAAAGAGTTGACAGCCTGCAGATCAAACCATGAAGTCTTCTTTTTGACTGCAGCCAGATACTCACCCATAAACTCTGCCAAAAACATGACATTCGCAAGTGCTTTAAAATCAGAACTGGCTACCCCTGCCTCAAAAAGTTAATTTCTGAAATCAGCATACCAGCAGCATAAATCGTCGAAGCAGCCAAAAAGCAACTTTGATATGTTATCATATGTAGCCTTCAACAAGGCCTTACAGAATATATGTCGTTTATGCGCAAAACTATGCAAGATCTGATGGGAAACCAAAATCTATTGATTCAAATGCTGGTTTCACAACAATCCAAATAATGACTTCCCTACGAATATCTACGTGGAACGCTAACGGCGTTTCGCAGCATAAACTGGAGTTAGCGCAATTCCTACTAGACAATCAAATCGACGTAATGCTGCTTTCAGAAACACGCCTTACAAACAGATACAATTTTAAGCTAAGAGGACATTCATTCTGCGCACTTGGTGGGACTGAAACTCTAATCAGAAGCAGTATTAAGCACCACTATCATTAAATTTTTTTTAAAAACTACCTACAGGATACATCTATAAATATACAACTAAATACTGGCAAGCAACTTATACTAGCCGCTGTATACTGCTTCACTATAGATGAAGATGAGTTTATGTAGTTTTTCAACTCACTAGGAGACCACTTCATAGCAGCAGGAGACTACAATGCCAAACACACAGCTCATCTCGTCACTCCAAAGGGAAGGCAGCTCTATAATTCAATTATCAAGGCCAAGAACAAGCTCGACTACGTTTCTTCTGGCACACCAACATACTGGCCGGCAGACCAAAAGAAACTACCCGATTTAATAGACTATGCAATTACCAAAAACATTTCTAAAAGCGCCGAATGCCTATTGGATCTTTCATCTGAGCACTCGCCTGTCCTGTTTATTCTACTCCGACTACCAGGAACATTGTATTAAACATTAAATCTGACCTCACAGAAAACGAATCTGGTTAAGTACAGAAAGTATATTAGCTCACCCATTGAGCTTAGTCCTCACCCTAACGATGAAGCCAACGTAGACAGCTTTGTTATTTCATTGGAATCTGTACTAGACTCTGCAGCTCGAGCTTTAACACCTCAACCTATAAACTCACAATGCAATCGAAGGAAGAAAAATCTAAAAATAGAACAGCTCGTCCTCGAAAAGCGACGCTTACGTCGAGAGTGGCAAATCCACAGATCGCCATCTCATTTCTCATTCCTCAAGCTCTACAGCAAGAAGTAGCATATGTCCACCACCGCTACATAGAGCAATTGCTAACTTTTAGTACAAAATACTCACTAAAGGAGAGCTTACCCAACTCTGAGTTCACCGGAAGAAACCGTGATGCCTATTGGAAATTCAACAGGCGGCTGGGCGCGCAATGACGCAGACAGAGCCAGCACGTTTACCAACCACTTTCAAAATGTCTTTCAACCAAATCCTGCCACTAATGCGATTACTTTGCCGACTTTACCATATGAGCCTTAGCCTCAATATAAGCCAATTGAGTTTCGCCCAAACTGCGAACTCATAACTCCCAAAATAATCATTTAGCTCCTATATTGCGCCGTTTGCTTTATTTCAATGCCATCGCAAAACATTACCACTTTCCAGTAATATGAAAAAATTATATTATGAAATATGATAGACCACACAATCCTCACGTCGTATAGACCTAAAAGTCTACTCTCATGCTTATCTAAACATATCAATTTGGGTTTCGTGAAAAGCATGGAACCGGATAATATCAGAAACTCGGAAAGCGTTCGAAAACGATATATTTTAAGATGCCTCTCAAGAACTTGATAGAGTCTAGCTAGATGGTCTAATGTACAAGATCAAGACAATGCTCCCGTACAAGACCCACAAACTTTTTTTTTTTAGCTTAGCTTACCTTTACGACAGAAAATTTGTTGTGAGGTTCAACCGGGCTATATCAAGGTAGCGTGCCAACGAGCAGCAGACATCCCGACAAGCACACGACTAACATTATCCACGTTTGCCGATAATATAGCTGTTCTTGTTGAAAAATGGCTATCAGATTGGCGAATTAAAGTGAATCAACAAGAATGGAACTACGTTACGTTCAACCTGAACAGGCAAAACTGCCCGCCGATTACGTTAAACAACACTCTTCTCCCGCAAGCAAGCAAAGTAACAAACCTAGGAGTACATCTCGACAGAAGACTCACGTGGCGCCGGCCAGCAGCCTTCATTCGCTTATCAAAGCTCGTTGTTTTCTTAGCCTTGAATATATAGTTCTGCTGTACAACTCGGTACTAAACCCTATTTGGATGTACGGCTCCCAGTTATGGGGGAACGCCAGCAATAGCAATATTGACATTGTCCAGCGAGTTCAGTCGAAGATCCTGAGAACAATCACCGGGGCACCGTGGTACGTTCGCAACGAAAACATATACCGCGACTTAAACAATCAACCAGTCAAAGAAGTGATCGCAGAACAAAAGGTAAAGTACTTCACCAAGCTATCGGTGCACCCTAACCACCTGGCGAGAGGTCTTACAAGGTTGAGTAACCAATCACGCCTTCGTCGCAATGACCTACCCACCCAGCGACCGACCTGAGGGACGCGCAACCAGAATGCAGTCTTAGTATACTGTTAGTTAAATTTTAATGTTAAGATTCGTCAACTTATTGTTAGTCTCAAAATGAAGAGTAGATTCAATAAATAAAAGCAAAGCTATAATAACAAAAAAAATCCGTAGTGAATTCAGCGTCTCCAAGGCCAGTCAGCGCTACATGGCACTCGGACCGATAAAACTGTAGTTGGCTGGCCAGCCACTATGTGAACAGATCAACTTGTGAGCAGGAATCAAGTAGCGCTCGGCATGGAAGAAAGTCTCCTTATCGGCCACGAACGAGAATGTTGGCGGTTGGCGGTCACAAACAAGTTAGCTGGCGGAACTTGAGAGGTCGCAACCTCAGCCTCGGAAGCAATGCTGGGTAATTGCTCGCAAGGATGCAATAAGGCATAATGTCGCGGATTACACGTTGGGCAGAGGGCGGATGAGCATCCATGAGCTAAGTGCTCTGACTTGAGGCAAACGAAGCAGAGGGCAAGACGCCGGTGCGGCACCATTGTTCCAAGAACCTAGCCATAGATTCCCAAGTTGGCAGCTTCCCACTTCGCCTTTGTGGTAGGGTCCAGCTTTTTAAAACCGATCTGGAAGAGGAGGCATCCTTGAATTTCGTCCGTCGTCCCGGAAATCATGAGGGCCCGCATATGACCATTGAATCGGTCGGATAACTCCCGAAGAGTTGCACCGGCTCCCGGCTCGACTACCCTTAGCTGCAGTATGTTTTTATTTATGTAAATATTAGAAACCCATTGGTTTTTATTGGTACAGACAATCTTGTCAACATTTTTTGACGTTAAGGAAGATTTGTGGTCGGAATGCAGAAGCATTTTAAGATAATATTTTTAGCTAATACCAAAATTATTGTTTACAATTTGGTCAGCTTCACTGACAAGAACAAGCGTAAGCTGAATTATCTATTTATCTGCAGACAAGCCGAGGTAAGAGCTCGCTGATTTCTATGTATATGATTCTAAGTGAACATCCGCAAGGAGGTGCATACTTGGTGATGTCGCTCAGCAAATCGCTGCTCTTTAGTGCATCGCAGTGGCTTTCGCAAATTTGTTTTCCTGGAATGAGCTGGTCGCAATTTCGGGAATTATTCATTACAAACATCAAAACGCGGGATGAGCTGCAACAACAACTCAAAGCGCACACGTTCAGTAGAAATTTAGAACTTTCTGGTATAGAGGGCCCCGATAAAAAGAGGTTCAAAATGCAGACGCCGATTAGATGCCATATTTGCGGGAATCTTGCTGTTTCATCTGTGGCGGCGTTGGACATATCGCGAGCAGCAACAGCAAGTCTAACGGGACTACAATTCAACATAGAGAGAAAAATTTAATTTTTCTGAATCTAAAGGATCTCTGGTAAAAGAGACAGTCGGCGAGAAGTTAGCCGAAAAAAGATTCTATAACCTAGTAATTTTAAGGCGAAAATATTGTCAAAAGCAACATGCAAATTCTGTCCACCATACAAATCTCTGAATTTAATTTTGAAATGTCACTTCACGTAATAAATAATAATCGCCTTTAATATGATATGATAATTGGACAAGACATATTTGAACTTGGTGTTGGAGAACTCATCTTTAAATAACAATTAAAAAGTTAATACGATAGATTATAAAAGTAATGTAAATATGGATTTAACACATCGCAAATACTGTGTCCGATAGATATCGCTTGCCTTTAATATCAGACCAAATAAATCGTCTGCAAGGCGAACACATTTGTGACCCCAGAGGGTCAATACAAATTTTTAGCCATGGCCTTCGGGCTCAAAAACGCTTCGTCTGTCTTTCAACGTGCCATAGTTCGAGCTTTAGTGGATTTGGTTAATAGATATGCAGTAGTCTACATCGATGACGTATGAATTGTTTCTAATACTATAGAGGAAGCGTTTGGCAGTTTGGAGACAGTGTTAAGATTATTATCAAAGTCAGGGTTTTCCCTGCAAACCGATATAGACTACTAAGGTTTTCCTTTAAGACATGGCGAGCTAAAACCCAATCCTAGAAAAATACAAGCACTGACCCAACTGCCCAAACCAAAATGAGTCACACATGTTCCTCATTTCACAGAAGAGATAAAGCCTCTTAATCAGCTAACTTCAAAGCTAATCGAATTTGACTGAAAAGAAAAGCATGAGGAAATTCGCAAAAAAAAGTATTAAGGTGATAACTAGCGACCCCGTGTTGAATATATTTGATTCCAACTTACCAATAGAACTGCATACGGATGCTAGTGCCAATGGGTATGGCGCTATGCTTTTACACAAGGTAGATGATAAACGCCTTACCCCAGCAAATGCACCACAATATCCGAATCAAAATATCATTCTTATGAACTCGAGACATTGGCGGTCTACAACGCGATCAGACATTTCCAAAATTATTTAAGCGGCAGAAAGCTTACAGTATATACGGGTAGTACGTAAGAGCAAGTCAAAAGAAAGCGGTATTGACACCGCAGGTGCATCTTTGATGGTCATTTACCCAGTCATTCGAATTCCAGGTAGAATACAAGAAAGGGAGCCAAATGGCTCATGTTGACTGCTTATCTAGAAATCCCGTCAATGTAGTAGCGCAGGAAAGTTCAAGTAAGGTAGTGGAATTATGAGTTAACTTGGCAACTATAACTCACAACTGGCTTATATCCGAACAGAAGCGTGATCAGGACATATCGCAAATCTATCTTATTCTTATGATATCAGGAATAGTTTGCTGCATCGTAAAATTCAAAGAAATGGGAAAGCACGATGCTTGCCAGTCGTACCCAGGGCATTTAGGTGGTCAGTTGCTTATCATGTCCACGAGGCTATAATGTACTTGGAGGCAATAAACCTTAGATACGATTTATAAGCAATATTGTTTTGATAGAATGTCCATATATGTACGAAAATTCGTAGAAAATTGTGTGACATGTAAATTGTCAAAATCACCGTCGGGTACAATACAATTGGAGCTACACCCTATTCCCAAAGTAGAGATACCGTGGCATACGATACCCATAGACATTAAGGGGAAATTTAGCAGTAAAAAGGACGAGAAGTAGTATGTTATTGTTCAAATTGATGCCTTGACCAAGTTTGTCTACCTATACCATACCTGGAACTTGGACACGATGAACTGCATACTATCAGTAAAGTCTTCAATGTCGATATTTGGTGTTCCTAACAGAAGTATAGCGGACCAAGGCAGACTCTTTACGAGTAGCGGGTTTCGAAAATTTTGTTCCATGACTAAAATTGTACTCCATTTAGTAGCGACGGGTGCCAGTAGAGCAAATGGTCAGGTGGAGTGTGTCATGAGTGTGCTAAAGGATGTGCCGACGGCTGTGGAGACGAGCGAACGATCATGGCAGGAGGCATTAGGAGAAGAAAAATTGGCAATAAATTGTACCATGAACCGAGTAACTAAGCATAGTGCCTTCGAGTTAATAATTGGAAAAGAAGCGAGGCCCTTGGGAATGCTCCCTGTGAATGGGGAAGTGGGCTCAGGTAGTAAAACATGAAATTTGCGATCATGTATTATTAAAAAACGAAGAGCGGCACCAAACGAAGTTGGATCCAAAATTTAAGGGACCATTTGAAATTATGCAATTGTTAGATGGTGATCGATACTTGTTGAAAGCATTGACAACTAGACGAGTGTATAAATATCCACATGACAGTGTCTATAGTGTTCGTAAGGATCGAGCCACCTTGGAATTGGCGGAAGAGCTTGAAGACGGCAAGAGAGTCGTGCGTGCAAGCAAGAGGTCTGTAACCTATGGAGGCGCAGAGGAGAGTGCTTTTATGCAGAAGAGAGCGTAGTGCTCTGGTTTCTATGTGAGTAGCCTGCTTAAATAATCTTTTGATGATGAATAAATTGGTAACCAGATGATTGAGCTTTAGCGAAAGAAAGCTTGTATTTTAAGAGTTGTAAAAAGAAAAGAGAGTTATCTTTCTAAGCTAATCTCTGATAGATATCCAAGTACTTGGGTTTGTACAGAAGAGAGCTTATACTCTAGATAATTTGAGAAGTGTTATCTCGTCAAACTAACGCTTGAAGGCACAAGAGGTGCAATTGAATTTATTTTGAAGAGTAAATAAGCTTTGTTATTATAAGAGCAAAGCGATCAGTAATATAGAGATCTTAGCTAAGCTTCAAGAGCTAAGCGGAGGTTTTTTCGGTTTTCGATTTCGTTCTACCCGTTACGTTTATTTCCGCTTTCGTCGCCTTAGGACATGTGCATCGGAAAGTTCGCATAGTGACTTTTGTATACTCTTTCCGAAACAAATTCGAAATAGCGGAAACGAATAATGTTAAGGAATTAAGAGTTTTTAATTGCTTTCAATTTTTATTCCGAGGTCAAATCAACTCCGCAACAAATCCACGCCGAATGCAAGAAGTACAAGCTTAACAATAAGACCATCGACCTACAACAGTTCTACAAAAGCTCCAACAAAGGCATGCGCTACAAAATAACAATAAAGCCCTTGCAAAACTGGAAGAAATAAAACATAATAGAAACTGCTGATAAGGCCACCGCTGCTCATCCGTCTTTTTCTTTGGCTGCTTAGCCAATCCCCCCTTACTCATCCCCCCGTTGAAGGCTGGCCCTTCAACAAAGTCCTTGAGGGGCAGCAGTCACAGCCTGGACACCACTCGCATTGTCGGTCCCACAACTGTCTTTAGCACGGTAACACGGTTCAGTTTTAGAGAGGGTGGTCGAAAGACCACGAAAAACCTTGTCGTAGGCAGCGATTTCCAAAGTGAGACCTTGCTGTCCACGAGGTCCTGATATTCGTGCAGTTGATGGGTCATCTCTTCGCGCAGTCTAATAAGCCACCTTGGCCGTGACGCTCGCGAGTGTTATATAGTTCCTGCACCAATTCACGGATGAGCTCAAAATCGTGAGTCTTGGCATATAGACCGTCAATACGAACACGAGTCGAGCGCAACTCTTCGATGGACTTGTGCTTAGAGTTGGATGTGCGTGCAGCGTCGTATAGCGACTCGATAATTCGCATCTGCTCCTCATACTGAAAGGGCAGCTCCTGTAGCGACTGCTTCAACTTGGCATCATAGTCGAAGCTGAGGCGTCCGTCGATTTCGCTTTAAATCCGTGTTCGCGTGTCCTAGAACTGCTTGAGCTGATGATCCAACTCCTTCGACTCATTGTTCAGTTCATCAGTGATCTTCTTCCGATCTGCATTGGCCAGGTTGAATTTGTTGCTAAACTTATTGGCACACCACTCATACATGCGGGCATCGCCCTCAGCAGTGCTGCACTCCTTTTCTTGTCCAGACGGTTCTTCAGTTCCTCGTTCTCCTCCCACAAACGCTTGATATCGATCTTGCCTCGGGCACGATCCCTGACGACGCGGGTTCACCAGCTCAGCCTCGAAAATGTTCTTGATATTTGTCATCTCGCGGGTGAAAGGGTCCCTCATGGTCTGCACCTCGATGTTGAGGAGGGAATCCTCTGTGTCCAAGATACGTCGATTTAGGTGGTCACACGATTGATCAGGTTCAGCAGCTCAACCTTCTCAGCATCCTGAGAGTGGCAGGTGGGGCTTAAGGTTATAAAGGCCGCTGTTGCAATAAAACGCGGCCGAGGCTGAAACTTGCAATCGAGTTCAAATTGGTTGAGGAGTCAGCAGGAATTACGTTACATGACGCGGTCAATTGAGGTTTCCCTGAGGTGCATCCACCTCCAGAAACTACCCATCCAAGGCGCGTATTCTGCACAAGAGGCAGACCGTCTCCAAGTTGGATTTGCCAAACTGAGAGCAGATCAAAAAACAGGCTGGCTCCAATCAACAAATCCACACGCTGATCTCTGTAGAAGTTCAGATTTGCCAGAACCACATTGGCAGAAGTTTACCAGTTTGACACACCTATGTTAAAGCGAGGTTAACGCTCTTCGATGTAAGCCGCCACAACTACCTCAATGTATACCGAACACGTGGATATGCAAGACTTCAGGTAAACATTAACCGATGCTCCATCCGTAATGAATTCAGCGTCTCCAAGGCCAGTCACCGCTACAGAGCATTTGGACCGATGAAGCTGAAGTTCACTGGGCAATTAGCGCTCGGCAAGGAAGGAAGGCTCCTGATTGTCTACGAACGAGAATGTTCACGGTTAGAAACAACACTACTTCAGCGTGGCGATCCTGGGTCACAAACGAGTTAGCTGGAACCTGAGAGGTCGTAACCCCAGCCTCATTGGCATGATCCAAGGCGGAAGCGAGAACGGAAGCAGTGCTGGGTAATTGTTCGCAAGGATGCAACAGGGCTGTCGGCTATTACACGCTGGGCAGAAGACGGATGAGCATCCGTGAGCTTAGTGTTCAGACTTTAGGCAAACGAAGCAGAGGGCAAGATGCCGGACTTCATCGTATATTTTTGGTCATTTCGTTTCGTTCAGGGTAAAGAGGGGTAGCGGGGCCCAATAACGCTTTTTCGCTCAGGCGAATTCGGCCGCCGCTCTCCTCTCTCCCTCTCCCGTTGTGTCTACTGTCCATAGCATAGGATAATGTTAGTCAGCCTTAGTTAGCCTTCTCGTTTTCGCAAAGTCAACTTCGAAATAAAAATTAAATAAGCCCTGCATTTCACAAAATAAACTTTAATAAAAACTTTTATTAATTTTCATGGTTACCCCGACGTATTTGCAGGCGTTGTTTTTGGAAGTGATTTTAATTTATTGTGTTTAAATAAACCTCCGCGCTGGTCAAATTCATGCAGCAGCCAGAAGACTCAGAAGCCCTATCAAAGACGATAGATGGAGCCAAAGAGGGAAGTTGCTGAGCGGACCGTATCGGCTATACAGGTATAAAATGTTTAAAGTTGGATGTTAATCTGTAGCATTTTTTCGAAATAATTTCGGCCCATCTTTCAACTTTTTGCATTCGAGTAAAATCGGTAGATAGTGAGCATTTAACACATAATTTAACACAAATAAAAGTTCGCATGCACTAACAAATTATTTTATATTTATTATACCTGCAAAATAAATTAAGATAAAAAAGTGAATCACTTTTGGTGTTAAATTTAATTTCGTCGTGGACCCAAATTGTGGCTTAATTGCCCAACATCTCGTAGTGAGCACCAATTTAGGGTTCAAATTCAAGACAGGAAAAAATTGATTTATTTTGTTTTCGTTTCTTTTTTTCTGTAACTTGTCGCCAATAAAATTTCGGGAAATTTTCGCGCGCATTTTCTGTCCTAAATTTTCCGCGTGTCCGCCATTTTTCAAGCATCAACGCTATTTTATTGGGACTTCCATCCCACTTATATATTCATTATCTTTTATTTATCGGCCAGTGCATAATTTTCCGCTAAGTGTCGTTACATAAAAAGGTACATAAAAGTTTTCTTCGTTTTTCGTTCTTCGCGACTCTATCGGATAGAGTTATTCTTGCCACAGCTATCGTAATCGTGTTAACGAAAGGTGGCGAAATTGTGATGGCTCGCTCAGAGACTACAAATTAAAAGAGAGGACGTGGGTATGAGTTTGCGGGGCATTGGTGAAACTAGTGCTCAAGCAACCAAACAAATACACGCAATAGTGAAGTTGCGAATAGGAAGCTGTCAGTTGTCGTCCGATTTTTATTTTTTTAAAAATATTTCTGGTTATCATCCGGATCAAGCGTTGAACACCAGCGGGTGGAGGGTACCTGAAAATATTCAATTGGCAGATCCATTCTTCTTCAAGCCCCAAAAAATTGACATGCTTATCGGCGCAGATTCATTCTTATAAAGCAGGGGCCTGAACTTCCCATTTTACAAAAAACTGTTCTCGGCTGAATAGTGACAGGGAGATGTGCCTCGGAAAACAAAATAAAGGCAGAAAATTCGGTACATCTCAGCTGTCAGGAAGAAGCGTTGGAGTCAATCGACACCACCCTGCAGAAATTTTGGTCTGTGGAGGACTTGCCATCAGGGCTAAAGTCGATACTCCTGAGCAGCAACTTTGTGAACAACACTTTGAGAAAAATACTCAAAGACTGTCGTCTAGGAGATTTTCGGTTCGTCTTTCGTTCAAATTTAACCCAATAACTCTTGGTTCGTCATACGAAGTTAAGAAACGTAGATTTTTTCGCTTGAAAAGAGATTGATCCTTCGTTAAAAAAAATGTATCTGGATTTCATGGAGGAATATGTAGCACTGGGCCACATGTCCTCTACTAACGATAAAATTCCAGATGGCCCACACTATTTCATTCCGCAACAATGCGTGCTGTGGCCTCAAAGCACCTCCAAAAAGTTAAGAGTGGTATAAGATGCCTCAAGCCGCACATCGACGCAGGTTGCGTTCAATGACATCCTGATAGTGAGCCCCACGATTCAAGAAGAGCTATATTCTACGTTGTTTCGTTTCAGAATGCACAAGTTTGCCCTTGCAGCGGACATTAAAAAGATGTACCGCCAAGTGATGGTCGACGAAACTGAAACTCCTTTTGAGTCTCTGAAGATCTTCAAGTTGATGGAACTTCGCCAGCTCCGTTTATGGCGATCCGGTGTTTAATGCAGCTTAGAGAGATGGCGAAAGCTAAGTATCCAAATGCTGCGAAGGTCATTCAGAAAGATTTCTATGTTGACGATATGTTGACAGGCGCCGGAAGCGTTGAGAACCTGCAAAGCCTTCGTGATGAAGTTTCTTTTGGTTTTGCAATAGGCAGGGTTTGAATTGGCAAAGTGGTTTTCAAACTCCCCAGATATCTCCACATCTGAGAGTGCTGTTATGACATTATTGGCGGACTCAGACGTCACCAAAACCCTTGGAGTGGTTTGGTTACCTGGCAAAGATTTCTTTTAATATCGGTTGGATGACTCTTTCCTGAATCTTCGTGCGACAAAACGGAACATACTCTCGGTAACTGCGCAGCTTTTCGATCCATTGGGCCTATTGTGTCCTTTGGTCACAAAGGCAAAGATGCTTTTACAGGAGCTTTGGCTTCGAAAAATAGATTGGGACGAGTTGCTACTTATGCAGTTACTATCGTCGTGGGAAGCCTTTAAGGAAACTTTGCTTTAACTGCCCAAGGTTATGGTACCGCGATTCGTTCACACAGATCCGAAGGTTCCGATTGAGATACACGGTTTCGCTGACGCTTACATGCGAGCCTATGGAGCGTGCATCTACGTTCGCACTCCAACTACTGAAGGTTACAAAGTGTCATTATTGACAGCCAAATCAAAAGTAGCTCCCCTCAAGACGAAAACTTTGCCTCTCCTTGAGCTGTGTGCACCTCACCTTTTAGCAGATCTACGCAATTGTGTACGGCCACCAGTTAAATGCCCAATAAGTACAGTTGTCCTATGGACTGACTGGATTAAATCCAATCTCTCGTCGTTGTCCGTTTTTGTCGAACCGAGTAGCGGAAATTCAAGAGTGGTCGGAGAAAGCAATTTGGCGACACGTCCCTAAAAAAGTAAACCCAGCGGATAAGTGTCTCGAGGATGTGACGTTGAAGAGCTAGTCACGTCCATCTGGTTCGCTGGGCCATAGTTTTTACTCGACTCAGAAAGAAATTGGCCTGTAAACTCAAGCTTCGAACTAGGTTCAGAAGTTGTGTCTATGGAGTTACGCAAGTCGGCGTTAACTCTGATCGCTACAACAGAGCCTAATGGCTTGCTTCAGAAAATAGAGTCCTTTTCGTCGCACTTGAAGCTTCTGAGAGTTTTCCTGTGGATTTTTTGATTCATTCGAAAGTGTAAGAAAGTGTTGTGTTATGCACTAATATTGAATACCCACTGTACCGAGTTCTTAAAGGGTACGCACTGTAACACTTTGTTGCAGTGTTTCCATAATTCATGGACCCGGTCATAAACCCCAAGTGGCCGAAATATGAACCGATCGCTATGGCTTAGGCCACTCGCAGAAAGTGCTAGCGTCGGCATAATTGCATGAACGGACCACATGTGCATACCCCTCGCGCTCCTCACATAAGAGGGCATATGTTTATATACATAAGTACATAGATAGACGTCTCTTTGCCGCCGCCTGCGAGCAGCGCAGCATCGATACTTTGTCTTAATTAGTATTAAAAGAATATTGTAAAGACACAATCAATTCAAGCCTTGGAGCGGCACCACTGCTGCTCCCTGAAATAAAGAATAAACCAAGTACAACAAGTTTGTTTTATAATTCATGCCGATCCTGCCATATAAACATTTCATGGCGACATTGGTCAAAAGGACCTGGACTTGGACCTGGATCTGGCTATAACAACGGCGTGAGAAACAACTGGACGTTGGGAGCGGCATTAAGGCTGCTCCAGCAATCAAATAAAGTGTTATGTAAATTATAAAATAAAACCAAGTGTCCTCACTCTACCACGTTGCTGTCGACCGGGAGAGCCCGAAGTTGAAAAAGAGGTGTTATGGCGTGTGTCTCCTGCGATCCCGCAATCTCCGGAATATATATATAAAAATGAAATCTGAGTGAGTAGAGAGTGATGGGTCGCGCTGGTATAAAAAACAAAATACAAAAAAGAATAGCGCACTTGAAATGGCTATTATATACAAACATACCACCCCCGCCATGAACCACAGCTGTGAAGCTGCAAAGTGAACTTCACTTTCTGAAGTTAAGTATAAAAAAGCCCAAGACACCAATCACAACTCACCCAGTTACAAAATTAATAAACCAAAAAAATACTAAACCTCCATCACCTAAGGAAATACCGAGGAGGATGGACCACTGACCCGCGACTGCCCAGGGCCACTAAGCAGTGTGCACTGTAAATACACATGCACAGGGAAAAACAACTAGTGTGAGATACCTTCCGCCCCTTACACCTCCGTGGGAGAAGTTGCCTGTGCGAAGCCAGCACCGGCACCGCCTGAGCCCATAGGCCCAGGACAAAAGCAGCAGATACAAAGCGTGGGAGGCACGACCGTCACCTGCGCCTTCGAGGGAGCGTCAGCATAGCCAAGCCCGCGACGACCAGCTGACGCGGACCGGAAGGAGCATCGGAAGAAACATCGCAGCAGAGGACGCAGGATTAACCCATGCACTGCGTTGCATAATTTTTTTGATTGCACTGCGATGCATATTTTTTTATATAACATTATATATTGTAAATTATATTATAACATTATAAATTGTAAAATTAAGCGGAACCACCTCTGCCCAATTCGTCGTGTAGCCCGTAAAGCTATGCAAAACGATAGGTAGAAACCTGTAAAAATAGATGAGAGGTAATGCAATAAGCAAATCCTCAATAGAAAACAATAATAATTATATTCCAACTTATAACATAAAGGTCTATGTACCACCTACAAAAATGAATGATATAAAAACAGTGGATTCCACTGCCAATGTCATAAACAAAGTAGAATCGAATAATATTGATTTATATTGGGTACATGTACTTTTGATAATCATTGTTGTTAGAATGTGCGCAAATTTCTATTATAGAATATATAAGCTGGACAATAGATGTTTAAAGAAAAGATATATGATCCGGGCCAATGACCTGGATAAAATCTAAGCTACATTGTTTAAACATACAATATATATGTAATAAATAAAAATAAAATAAAAATAATTGTATACAAATATAATTTTATAAAAATGGCTAAACTAAGCACAATGCCCATGATATAATAGATTGGAATGAATTGTATAAAGAAATAAATAATATCAAAGCAAATTTTGACAAATCGTATAAGTCACTAACACATAATAGACCAATCCAGAAGAACACAGTCAGAAAACATGTTGAGATATTAGTAGAGAACTTTAACGAAGCGCGAATACTAATGCATGGTCACAGGGAGAAATTGAATCAAGATCATTTGTCTCAGGTATCTAAACTTCTGATACGACTACGATCTAATTTAATATCGGTTAAACAAAAATTCAGTTTAGAAATAGTAATACCGAATATTCTAAACACTCCCATAGCAGTAGACACTGCACCTGACCCAGAATCAACTGCATTCCAATACACACAAGAGGTTGAGCAGATGACGAAAGCCTTAGAAGGAGCATACATATCAGACGGACTATCACTAGAATTGGCAAGGAATTATTCCACTTAGCATGCCGTCAAGGCAATGACTAAGAACTGCGCAATTGATAAGGTAAAACTTATCAAGCAGGCTGGCACCTTCAACACAATGAATGATGCCATATCCAAGTTCGTCAACAGTTGCACGGAAGCAACTGGGCAACCTAATACTGTTCTTTATTTCAAAAATTATTCACAGCGTGGTGGAAACCGCGGACGTGGAAACTTCAGAGGAAACTATAGTAGTCGGACGAGGCCAATATAGAGAAAACTCAAGAGTCCGTGGCAACTCGAATCGAGGAAAGTATACTAATACTCAATCAGGAAATTGAACATGGCATTTATGTTGCGAACACAGTCGCAACAAACAAAAATTCATTTGTCCGATTACTGAATACAACCAGTACTGTCCAAATAGTAAATATTCACAGTTTAAAATATGAACCACTTTCGAACTATAACATAGTTCAAAACGATCCAGAAAATAGAGAAGAAACTGTCTTATCTCAATTATCCAAAAAATTTCCACCCCAGTTCAAGCAAAAATTAACTGATTTATGCAGACAGTACAGTGATTTATTCGGACTCGAAACCGAATCAATAACTACAAACAATTTCTACAAACAAAAGCTAAAGTTGAAGGATGAAGAACCGGTTTATATAAAAAATTATAGAAGTCCACATAGTCAAAAGGATGAAATTAACATACAGGTACAAAAACCAATAGACAATAAAATAGTAGAAGCGTCTGTATCAGCCTATAATAGCCCACTGTTATTAGTTCCGAAGAAATCACACCCTGGATCTGATACGAAAAAATGGCGATTAGTAATTGACTATCGTCAGATTAATA
>NW_024572019.1:0-9187 GCF_018153835.1 Drosophila eugracilis | reverse complement strand
GCGGCGGCAGGCAGGCGGCGGGCGGCCAGGCGGCGGGCGGCAGGCGGCCCGGGCCGAGCGGGCGGCCAGGCTGACAGGTGGCAGGCCCCGGGCGGCCAGCCGGCAGGCGACAGGCGGCAGGCGGCAGGCGGCGGGCGGCAGGCGGCAAAGGCTGAGCTGGGCAGGCTGGCCCGGCCGGAAGGCGGCAGGCGGCAGGCGGCAGGCGGCGGGCGGCAGGCGGCGGGCGGCCGGCGGCAGGCGGCAGGCGGCAGGCGGCGGAGGCGGCGGGCGGCGGGCGAGCAGGCGGCGGGCGGCAGGCGGCAGGCGGCGGCGGCAGGCAGGCAGGCGGCGGGCGGCAGGCTGAGCAGGCGGCAGGCGGCAGGCGGCAGGCAGCAGGCGGCAGGCGGCAGGCGGCGGCAGGCGGCGCAGGCGGCAGGCGGCAGGGCAGCAGGCAACAGGCGGCAGGCGACAGGCAGCAGGCTGACAGGGCGGCAGGCGGCGCGGCTGCAGGCGGCAGGCGGCAGGCGGCAGGCTGACAGGCGGCAGGCGGCAGGCGGCAAGACGGCAGGCGGCGGGCGGCAGGCGGCCGGCGGCAGGCAGGCGGCAGGCGGCGGGAGCGGCAGGCGGCAGGCGGCAGAGCGGCAGGCGGCGGGCGACGGGCGGACAGGCGGGCGACAGGCGGCAGGGCGGCAGGCGGCAGGCGGCAGGCGGCGGAGCGCGACAGGCGGCAGGCAACAGGCAGCCCGGGCGGCAGGCGGCCAGGCGGCAAAGGCGGCAGGCGGCAGGCAGGCAGGGCAACAGGCAAACAGGCGGCAGGCAGCAGGCGGCAGGCAACAGGCAACAGGCAACAGGCAACAGGCAGCCAGGCGGCAGGCGGCAGGCGGCGACAGGCAACAGGCAGCAGGCGGCCGAGGCGGCGTAGGCGCAGGCGGCAGGCGGCAGGCGGCAGGCGGCAGGCGGCAGGCGGCAGGCGGCAGGCGGCGACGGCAGGCAACAGGCGGCAGGCGGCAGGCGGCAGGCGAGCGGCAGGCGGCAGGCGGCCAGGCAGCAGGCAACAGGCGAGCAGGCAGCAGGCGGCAGCAGGCGGCAGGCGGCAGGCGGCAGGCACAGGCGGCAGGCGGCAGGCGGCAGGCGGCAGGCGGACAGGCGGCAGGCGGCGGGCAACCCAGGCGGCAGGCAGCAGGCGGCGGGCGACAGGCTGACGGGCGGCAGGCGACAGGCGGCAGGCGGCAGGCGGCAGGCGGCAGGCAGCAGGCGGCGGGCGGCAGGCGGCAGGCGGCAGGCGGCAGGCGGCAGGCGGCAGGCGGCAGGCGGCTGCGGGCGGCAGGCGGCAGGCGGCGAGGCACAGGCGACGGGCGGCAGGCGGCAGGCGCGGCAGGCGGCAGGCGGAAGGCGGCAGGCAGGCGGCAGGCGGCAGGCAGCAGGCGGCAGGCGGCAGGCGGCAGCAGGCGGCGGGCGGACAGGCGGCAGGCGGACAGGCGGCAGGCAGCAGGCCGGCAGGCGGCAGGCAAAGCGGCCAGGCTGGCGGAAGCAGGCAGGCAGCAGGCAACAGGCGGCAGGCGACGGGCAGCAGGCGGCAGGCAGCAGGCGGCGGGCGGCAGGCAACAGGCAACAGGCGGCAGGCGGCAGGCGGCAGGCGGCAGGCGGCAGGCCGGCAGGCGGGCGGCAGGCAGCAGGCGGCAGGCGGCCAGGCGGCAGGCGGCACAGGCGGCAGGCGGCAGGGCGACGGGCTGGCAGGCGCTGGCTGACAGGCGGCAGGCGGACAGGCCGGCAGGCGGCAGGCGGCAGGCGGCAGGCGGCAGCGGCAGGCAGGCAGCAGGCAGCAGGCGGCAGGCGGACAGGCGGCAGGCGGCAGGCGGCAGGCGGCAGGCGGCGGCAGACTGCCAGGCGGCAACAGGCAGCAGGCGGCAGGCAACCGGCAGGCGGCAGGCGGCGCCAGGCAACAGGCGACAGGCGGCAGGCGGCCGGCAACAGGCAGCAAGCAGGCAGGCGGCAGGCAGCAGGCGAAGCAGGCAACAGGCAGCAGGCAGCAGGCGGCAGGCAGCAGGCGGCAGGGCAACAGGCGGCAGGCAACAGGCAGCAGGCCGCAGGGCGGCAGGCAACAGGCAGCAGGCAACAGGCTGACAGGCGGCAGGCGGCAGGCGGCAGGCGGCAGGCGGCAGGCAACTAGGCGGCAGGCAACAAACAACAGGCAACCAGGCAACAGGCAACAGGCAACAGAGCGGCAGGCAGCAGGCAACAGGCAGCAGGCAACAGGCAACAGGCAGCAGGCGGCAGGCAGCAGGCAACAGGCAACAGGCAGCGGCAACAGGCGGCAGCCGGCAGGCAACAGGCGACGGGCGGCAGGCGGCAGGCGGCAGGCGGCAGGCGGCAGGCGGCAGGCGGCAGGCAACGGGCAGGCGGCAGGCGGCAGGCGGCAGGCGGCAGGCGGCGGGCGGCAGGCGGCGGGCGGCCCAGGCGGCAGGCGGCAGGCAAGGCAGGCGGCAGGCGGCAGGCAGCAGGCAACAGGCGGCAGGCGGCAGGCGGCAGGCGACGGGCGGCAGGCGGCAGGCGGCAGGCGGCAGGCGGCAGGCGGACAGGCAGCAGGGCGGCAGGCGGCAGGCGGCAGGCGGCAGGCGGACAGGCGGCAGGCGGCAGGCGGCGGGCGGCAGGCGAGGCAGGCGGCAGGCGGCAGGCGGCAGGCGGCAGGCTGACAGGCGGCAGGCGGCAGGCGGCAGGCGGCAGGCGGCAGGCGGCAGGCGGCAGGCAGCGAGGCGGCAGGCGGCAGGCGGCAGGCGGCAGGCTGACAGGCGGCAGGCGGCAGGCGGCAGGCGGCGGGCGACCGAGCAAAGGCGGCAGGCAGCAGGCCAAACTGACAGGCAACAGGCGGCAGGCAGCAGGCACCAGGCAGGCGGGCGGCAGGCAGACAGGCAGCAGGCAACAGGCGGCAGGCGGCAGGCAGCAGGCGGCAGGCAGGCAGGCAGGCAGGCGGCAGGCAGCAGGCAGCAGGCGGCAGGCGGCAGGCGGCAGGCGGCAGGCGGCAGGCTGACAGGCCGGCAGGCGGCAGGCAGCCCGGCAGGCGGACAGGCAGCAGGCGGCGGAGGCGGCAGGCCGAGCAGGCAGACAGGCTGACGGGCGGACAGGCAGACAGGCGACAGGCGGCAGGCAGCAGGCGGCGGGCAACGGGCAACGGGCGGCAGGCTCACGGCAACGGCGACGGGCGGCAGGCGGCCGGCGGCAGGCGGCAGGCGACAGGCGGCAGGCGGCAGGGCGGCGGGCGGCAGGCGGCAGGCGGCCAGACAACAGGCGGCAGGCTAACAGGCAACAGGCAAGCAGGCAACAGGCGGCAGGCGGCAGGCGGCAGGCGGCAGGCAACAGGCCAACAGGCGGCAGGCAGCAGGCAACAGGCTTGGCAGGCAACAGGCGAGCAGGCAGCAGGCAGCAGCAGGCAACAGGCAACAGGCAACAGGCGGCAGGCGGCAGCAGGCAACCGGCAGGCGGCAGGCGGCAGGCGGCAGGCGGCGGCAGGCGGCAGGCACCAGGCGGCAGGCGGCAGGCGGCGGGCCGCACGGCAGACGGCGGGCGGCAGGCGGCAGGCGGCAGGCGGCAGGCCGACAGGCGGCAGGCGGCAGGCGGCGGGCGGCAGGCGGCAGGCGGCAGGCGGCGGGCGGCAACAGGCGGCGGGCGGCAGGCGGCAGGCGGCAGGCGGCCCACGGCGGCAGGCGGCAGGCGGCAGACGACGACAAAAACAGCAGGCAGGCAGACAGGCGACGAGCAGACGGGCCTGGCGGCAGGCAGGCGGCAGGCGAGCAGGCAGCCGGCAGCAGCGGCAGGCCGGGCAGGCGGCAGGCAAGCGGCGAGGCAACAGGCAGCAGGCGGCAGGCAGCAGGCAGGCGGCAGGCAGCAGGCGGCAGGCGGCAGGCAGCAGGCGGCAGGCGGCAGGCAGGCGGCAGGCGGCAGGCGGCAGGCGGCAGGCGGCAGGCGGCAGGCGGCAGGCGGCTCAGGCGGCGGGCGGCGGGCGGCAGGCAGCAGGCAGGCAACAGGCAACAGGCAGGCAGGCAACAGGCAACAGGCCAACAGGCGGCAGACAACAGGCAACAGGCGGCAGGCAACAGGCAACAGGCAGCAGGCAGCAGGCAGCAGGCAACAGGCAACAGGCGGCAGGCGACAGGCGGCAGGCGGCAGGCGGCAGGCGGCAGGCGGCAGGCGGCAGGCGGCAGGCGGCAGGCGGCAGGCAGCAGGCGGCAGGCAGGCAGGCGGCAGGCAACAGGCAACAGGCGGCAGGCGGACGGGCGGCAGGCGGCGGGCGGCACAGGCGGCGAGGCGGCAGGCGGCAGGCGGCTGAACAGGCGGCAGGCGGCAGGCGGCAGGCGGCAGGCGGCAGGCGGCGGGCGGCAGGCGGCAGGCGGCAGGCGGCAGGCGGCAGGCGGCAGGCGGCAGGCGGCAGGCGGCGGGCGGCGGGCGGCAGGCGGCAGGCGGACAGGCGGCAGGCGGCGGGCGGACGGCGGCAGGCGGCAGGCGGCAGGCGGACAGGCGGCGGGCGGCAGGCGGCAGGCGGCAGGCGGCAGGCGGCAGGCGGCGGGCTGCAGGCGGCCGGCGGCGGGCGGCAGGCGGCAGGCGGCAGGCGGCAGGCAACAGGCGGCAGGCGGCAGGCGGCGGGCGGCAGGCGGCAGGCGGCAGGCGGCAGCAGGCGGCAGGGCAGGCGGCAGGCAGCAGGCGGCAGGCGGCAGGCAGCAGGCGGCAGGCGGCAGGCGGCAGGCGGCCAGGCGGCAGGCCGGCAGCAGGCGGCAGGCGGCAGGCGGCAGGCGGCAAGGCAACAGGCAGCAGGCGGCAGGCAGCAGGCGGCAGGCAGCAGGCGGCAGGCGGCAGGCGGCAGGCTGGCAGGCGACGGGCGGCAGGCAGCAGGCGGCTGGCAGGCGACAGGCAGCAGGCGGCAGGCGGCAGGCGGCAGGCAACAGGCAACAGGCAGCAGGCGGCAGGCGGGCGGCAGGCGGCAGGCAACGGGCGGCAGGCGGCAAGGCAGCAGGCGGCAGGCGGCGGGCGGCAGGCGGCAGGCGGCAGGCGGCAGGCGGCAACAGGCGGCTGGCGGGCAAACAGGCAGGCAGCGGGCAGCAGGCGGCCACAGGCGGCAGGCGGCAGGCGGACAGGCGGCAGGCGGCAGGCGACAGGCGGCACAGGCGGCAGGCGGCAGGCGACAGGCGGCAGGCGGCAGGCGGCAGGCAACGGGCGGCAGGCAACGGGCAGGCAACGGGCACAGGCGGCAGGCTGACAGGCGGCAGGCGGCAGGCAACGGCAGGCGGCAGGCAGCAGGCGGCAGGCAACAGGCAGCAGGCGGCAGACTGACAGGCGGCAGGCGGCAGGCAGCAGGCGGCAGGCGGCAGGCGGCAGGCGGCAGGCGGCAGGCGGCGGGCGACAGGCGGCAGGCGGCGGGCGGCAGGCGGCAGGCGGCAGGCGGCAGGCGGCAGGCGGCAGGCGGCAGGCGGCAGGCGGCAGGCGGCAGGCGGCAGGCGGCAGGCGGCCAGGCGGCAGGCGGCAGGCGGCAGGCGGCAGGCAACAGGCAGCAGGCGGCAGGCGACGGGCGGCAGGCGGCAGGCGGACAGGCGGCGGGCGGCGGGCTGACAGGCGGCAGGCGGCAGGCGGCAGGCGGCAGGCGGCGGGCGGCAGGCAGCAGGCGGCAGGCGGCAGGCGGCACAGGCGGCAGGCGGACAGGCAGCAGGCGGCGGGCGACAGGCGACAGGCAACAGGCGGCGGGCGGCGGGGCGACGGGCAGGCGGCAGGCAGCAGGCTGACAGGCAACAGGCGGCAGGCGGCAGGCGGCAGGCGGCGGGCTGAGGCGGCAGGCGGCAGGCGGCAGGCGGCGAGGCGGCAGGCGGCAGGCGGCGGCGGCGGCAGGCGGCAGGCGGCAGGCGGCAGGCGGCAGGCGGCAGGCGGCAGGCTGCCCAGGCGGCAGGCGGCAGGCGGCAGGCGACAGGCGGCAGGCGGCAGGCGGCAGGCGGCAGGCGGCGGGCGGCAGGCGGCAGGCGGCCACAGGCAACAGGCAACAGGCGGCAGGCGGCAGGCGGCAGGCGGCAGGCGGCGAGGCAGCAGGCGGCAGGCGGCAGGCGGCAGGCGGCAGACGGCAGGCGGCAGGCAGCAGGCGACGGGCAGCGGGCACGGCGGCAGGCGGCAGGCAGCAGGCGGCAGGCAGCAGGCGGCAGGCGGCAGGCGGCAGGCGGCAGGCGGCAGGCGGACGGGCGGCAGGCGGCAGGCGGCAGGCCGGCGGGCAGCAGGCGGCAGGCGGCAGGCGGCAGGCGGCAGGCGGCAGGCGGCGACAGGCGGCAGGCGGCAGGCGGCAGGCGGCAGGCGGCAGGCGGCCGGCGGCGAACGGCGGCAGGCGGCAGGCGGCAGGCGGCAGGCGGCAGGCAACAGGCGGCAGGCGGCAGGCGGCAGGCAACAGGCGGCAGGCGGCAGGCGGCAGGCGGAGCGGCAGGCGGCAGGCGGCAGGCGGCAGGCGGCAGGCAACGACGGCAGGCGGCAGGCGGCAGGCGGCAGAGGCGGCAGGCGGCGGGGCGGCGGGCGGCAGGCGGCAACGCGCGGCCACAGGCGGCGGCGGCAGGCGGCAGGCAGCGGGCGCAGGCAGGCGGCAGGCGGCGGCAGGCGGCAGGCGGCAGGCGGCAGGCGGCAGGCGGCAGGCGGCAAGCGGCAGGCGGCAGGCGGCAGGCGGCAGGCGGCGGCAGGCGGCAGGCGGACAGGCGGCAGGCGGCAGGCGGCAGGCGGCAGGCGGCAGGCAGGCAGGCGGCCGGCTGACGGGCGGCGGGCGGCAGGCGGGCCCGGCGGGCGGGCAGGCGGCAGGCGGCAGGCGGCAGGCGGCAGGCAGCCAGGCGGCAGGCGGCAGGCGGCGGGCGGCCCGGGCGGCAGGCGACAGGCGACGGGCGGCAGGCGGCGAAGGCGGGCTGACAGGCGGCGGGCGGCAGGCGGCGGGCGGCAGGCGGCAGGCGGCAGGCGGCAGGCGGCAGGCGGCGGGCGGCAGGCGGCAGGCGACGCGGCAGACGGGGCGAGCAGGCGGCGGGCGGCAGGCGGCGGGCTGACAGGCGGCAGGCGGCAGGCGGCAGGCTGACAGGCGAGGCGGGCGGCAGGCGGCAGGCGGCCGGGCGGCAGGCGGCGGGCTGACAGGCGGCGGGCGGCAGGCGGCGGGCGGCAGGCGGCAGGCGGCAGGCGGCGGGCGGCAGGCGGCAGGCGGCGCAGGCGGCGGGCGGCGGGCGGCGGGCGGCAGGCGGCAGGCGGCAGGCGGCAGGCGGCAGGCGGCGGGCGGCAGGCGGCAGGCGGCGGCGGCGGGCGGCAGGCGGCAGGCGGCAGGCGGCGGCAGGCGGCAGGCGGCAGGCGGCGGGCGGCAGGCGACAGGCGGCGGGCGGCAGGCGGCAGGGCGGACAGGGCTGACAGGCGGCAGGCGGCAGGCGGCAGGCTGGACAGGCGGCGGGCGACGGGCGGCAGGCGGCAGGCAGCAGGCGGCAAGCGGCAGGCGGCAGGCGGCAGGCGGCAGGCGACGGGCAACAGGCGGCAACAGGCGGCAGGCAACGGCAGGCGAGCAGGCAGACGGCAGGCAACAGGCGGCAGGCGGCAGGCGGCAGGCGGCAGGCGGCAGGCGGCAGGCGGGCAGGCGGCAGGCGGCAGGCCCGGCAGGCGGCAGGCGGCGGCAGGCGGCGGGCGGCAGGGCGGCAGGCGGCAGGCGGCAGGCGGCAGGCGGCAGGCAGCGGGCAGCAGGCGGCAGGCGGCAGGCGGCAGGCAGCAGGCGGCAGGCGGCAGGCAGCAGGCGACAGGCGGCAGGCAACAGGCAACAGGCAACAGGCGGCAGGCGGCAGGCGGCAGGCGGCAGGCGGCAGGCAGCAGAGCGGCAGGCGGCAGGCGGCAGGCGGCAGGCGGCAGGCGACAGGCAGCAGGCAGCAGGCGGCAGGCGGCAGGCGGCGGGCGGCGAGGCGGCGGAGGCGACAGGCGGCAGGCGGCAGGCGGCAGGCGGCAGGCGGCCAGGCTGACGGGCGAAGCAGGCGAAGCAGGCGGCAGGCGGCAGGCGGCAGGCGGCAGGCAGCCGCAGGCAGCAGGCGACGGGCGGCGGCGGCAGGCAACCCGGGCGGCAAGGCGGCAGGCGGCAGGCGGCAGGCAGACAGGCGGCGAACAGGCGGCAGGCAGCAGGCGGCAGGCGACAGGCAATGACGCGGAACGGCAACAGGGCAGCAGGCGGCAGGCGGCAAGCGGCAGAAGAGCAAGCAGGCAAACAGGCGGCAGGCGGCAGGCGGCGGGCGGCAGGCGGCAGGCGGCAGGCGGCGGGCGGCAGGCGGCAGGCGGCAGGCGAGCAGGCGGCAGGCGGCAGGCGGCAGGCGGCGGGCAGCGGGCGGCAGGCGGCAGGCGGCAGGCGGACAGGCGGCAGGCGGCAGGCGGCAGGCGGCAGGCGGCAGGCGGCAGCGGCAGGCAGGCGGCAAGGCAGACAGGCGGCAGGCGGCAGGCCCGGCGGCAGGCAGAGGCGGCAGGCGGCAGGCGGCGGGCGGCGGGCGGACAGGCGGCGGAGCGGCAGGCGGCGGCAGGCGGCAGGCGGCCCAGGCGGACGGGCGGCAGGCGGACAGGCGGCAGGCGGCAGGCGACAGGCGGCAGGCGGCAGGCGGCAGGCGGCAGGCGGCAGGCGGCAGGCGGCAGGCGGCAGGCGGCAGGCGGCAGGCGGCGGGCGGCAGGCGGCAGGCGGCAGGCGGCAGGCGGCAGGCGGCAGGCGGCAGGCGACAGGCGGCAGGCGGCAGGCGGCAGGCGGCAGGCGGCAGGCGGCAGGCGGCAGGCGGCGGAACGGCAGACGGGCACAGGCGACAGGCGGCAAGGCGGCAGGCGGCAGGCGGCAGGCGGCAGGCAGCAGGCGGCAGGCTGACGCAGGCGGCGGCGGACGGCGCAGGCGGCGCGGCTGACAGGCGGCAGGCAGCAGGCGGCAGGCGGCCAGGCGGCGGCGCAGGCGGCAGGCGGCAGGCGGCTGGGCGGCAGGCGGCAGACGGGCGGCGGGCGAAGCAGGCGGCAGACTGGGCAGCAGGCGGCAGGCGACAGGCTGAGGCGGCGGGCGCAGGCGGACGGGCGGCAGGCGGCAGGCGGCCGGCCGAGCGAACGGACAGGCGCAGGCCAGGCGGCAGGCGGCAGGCGGCAGGCGGCAGGCGAGCGGCAGGCGGCAGGCTGACAGGCGGCAGGCGGCAGGCGGCAGGCGGCAGGCGGCAGGCGGCAGGCG
>NW_024572018.1:0-502 GCF_018153835.1 Drosophila eugracilis | reverse complement strand
AGGGATTTAGCGCTAAGACAGTCTTCAATATTCTTAACAGGAATAAAAGCCATCAACCACTCTTTAAAGTTGAGCTCGAAGACCAGTAAGCCCATAAATACGAAATTTTCCCTATCTTACAGTCTTCAGTTCCTGCTGCCAGCAAGTGTACAGTTCAGGAGCCGCACAAACGCAATGGCCAAGTGCAATGTGCGAACTGCCAAGAGTGCTATGTTAGCCCTAGCAGGTCTTACTGTAAACTGCCTTTACTGATGTAGTGGTTGTGATGGCTTCATGACTCTTACTGCCCAGCAGTAAGATGATTACAACTCAAAAAAAGTGCAGCAACTACGGTGGAAATCAAACTGCTAACTTATAGGGTTGCCCAGTTACTGCAAGGAGCTGAAAAGTCGAATCCACCAGAGAATTACTGTCCACCCCAAAATAAGCAGTTGGTAGCCTCCGAGCTTGAAACCCTAGAAGTCCTTTTCTCGACTGCAGCCACTAGGACATAAAACTCTGC
>NW_024572017.1:0-10000 GCF_018153835.1 Drosophila eugracilis | reverse complement strand
AGCCAAAAAATCAGAAGAATGCCTAAATATGGCTGTCCTCATGGACAACCCCCCTCATTGTCGCAGTAGACGGTTTTTGGAAAATTTGACCACCTGTAATTTTGGGCTACGAACATCTGCTATTTCCCTAGATAGCTGTACCACGGCAAAATGTAAAAACGCAGGCTAGGAATAACCTCTTATCCGTAGCGTAGTTTTCCAGGTGCAGCATTTTTCCCACATACTAAGGGATTGGTGAGACACCCAACTCCAGCTACTTGGGGTGTCTCTTGTATATCTTCTAGGTGCAGTTCCCGCAGTCTAGGAATACCTCGTTGGCTTGTTGGACTTGTTGACTTGTTGGACTTGTTTCACATTTTCCTGACCGCGATGCTCACATGTAATTATTTCTTTTTTCTCCGAGTCGGGACAAAACGTCGACTACACAATTTAACTTTCCAGGTTTTTAGAACACATTGGCGTTGTGCTCTTAGATAAACACTTTCCACCGTTTAATGTTCTTGATAGTATTTCGCATGACTACATCGAAAGTGGGTGGTTGATGGTCTATTAATATTCATATTTCCTAAGTGACTTTCCCTATGGCACAAACAATCGCTAAAAGTTCCCTTTCGCAGTTTTTTAATGTGCGAGATATCATTGTGATCGGCCTACCATTTTAGGACAGACTGCACCGATACCGCTTGTAGAGGCATCGTCGAACTCAATAGCAACCTTCTTTGACATGTGTTCGCGGTCGATCAGGAAACGTCCTTCCCTGTCGAGCACTACATGATTCCGGCTCACAAGTTCACCTCATCTCATCACGGCTGGCCAGCCAGCCATTTTCAGCTTTATCGGTCCGAATGCTCTGTAGCGGTGACTAGCCATGAGAGACACTGAATTCACTTCGGATAGAGCATCGGTTAATGTTTGCCTGAAGTCTGGTGATGGTTGCACCCCAGGGAAACCTCGTGTGGCCGCTTCATCAGCGGTCTTTAGCCCCATGGGCTCCACCTGCCACTCCCGCGTGGCTGAGAAGGTTGAGCTGCAGAACCTGAACGATCGTCTGGCCACCTATATCGAACGTGTGCGTAATTTGGAGACAGAGAATTTCCGCTGAAACATCAAGGTGCAGACCACCAGGGACACGATCACCATGACACATACAGAACATGTTCGAGGCTGAGCTGCTGGAGACGCGTCGTCTTCTGGATGATACAGCCAGGAACCGTACCCGTGGCAAGATTGATAGCAATCGTCTGTGGAAGGAGGACGAAATGCCCGCATGTACGAGTCGCGTTTCAATGAGCTGAGCAAATTCAACCTGGCCAATGCCGATCGGAAAAAGATTTCTGATGAACTGAACGATATGACCAAGGATTAGGATCTCCTGCGCAAACAGTTTGGGGGACATGGTCTTGAGCAGGAGACCGTGTCGCAACATAAACGGACACCTCATGCTCCGACTATGATGCCAAGTTAAAGCAGTCTCTACGGGAGCTGCGAATTATCGAGTAGCTATACGAGGATAAAATATGTAAATGTATATGAAGCCGCTGCACGCACATCCAACTCTACTCACAAGTCAATCGAGGATCAGATCCTCTCACTACTCATATCAATGAGTCGCGCCGCATCCGCCAGACAGAAAACAGCGAAATTGAAGCAGTCGCTACATGAGCTGCGCTCTCAGTATGAGGAGCAGATGCGTATTATTGAGTCGCTATACGAGGATAAAGTCCGTCGTCTGCAAGGGTCTGCTGCACGCACATTCAACTCTACGCACAAGTCCATCGAAGAATTGCGCTCGATTCGTGTTCGTATTGACGGTCTAAATGCCGAGACTCACGAATTTTAACTCGTGCTACGACAAGCTGCAGGTCGGCGAGGAGGCGCGCCTGATCATTACCCCAGCCGACAGCACGGCCATGGTACAGTCCTTCAGCCAATCACTGCGTACCTCAACCAATGCCACGCTCTCAAGAGGCATGATCCGCAAGCGTGCTGTGGTTGATGAATCTGAATATCGCAATATCTCGAACTACTATGTGTCAGCTAGTGTCAAAAGCAACGACGAACGCCTCAGCCTCGACTATGATGGCAAGTTGACGCAGTCGCTACAGGAGCTGCTCTCCCAGTATGAGGAGCAAATGCGAATTATCGAGTCGCTATACGAGGATAAAGTCCGTCGTCTGCAAGGGGCTGCTGCACGCACATCCAACTCTCCGCACAAGTCCATTGAAGAGTTGCGCTTAACTCGTGTTCGTGTTGACGCTCTAAATGGCAAGCTTCACGAATTTGAACTCGTGCGTGAGTTGGAGCAGGAAATAGATTACACCCGCGAGCGGCACGGCCATGAGGTGGCTCAGCTCGAGAAGAAGTTTATTCGACGACCCATCATCTGCCGGAGTACCAGGACATCTAGGTCTCACTGGATTTGGAAATCGCTTCCTACGGCAAGCTGCTGATCGGCGAGAAGGCGCGCCTGAACATTACCCCAGCCGCCAGTTAGGCGCGCCTGAACATTACCCCAGCCGCCAGTATGCCATGGTACAGTCATTCAGCCCATCACTGCGTACCTCAACCCGTGAAACGCTTTCAAGAGGCACTTCTTCTGGTGCCATGAGCCGCAAGCGTGCTGTGGTTGATGAATCTGAAGATCGCAGTATCTCGAACTACTATGTGTCAGCTAGTGTCAAAAACAACGTGGAGAACAAGGAGATCGATCCCGAGGGCCAGTTTGTGAAGCATAAGGGACCAACAAGGGCAACGATGAGGGGGCCATTGGAGGCTGGCAGCTGCAGCATTTTGATTTGTAAAACAGAATAGTATTGGCGTACTAAATACAGTTGTTGGAACGACAAGGCGTATGTTTTCAAGGTTGTGTCTGCTGCCCTTCAAGGACTTTGTTGAAGGGCAAGCCTTCAACGGGGGGAGGATATTGAGCCAAGCACCCAAAGACAAAGACGGATGAGCAGTGGCGGGTTTATAAGCAGTTTCTAGTTTGTTTTGATTATCTCAGTTTCGCATGCCATTTACTGTTACTTTGTAGCGCATGCGCTGTTGGAAGCTTTTGTAGTTGAGCTGGACTTCTTGCGTTCGTCGTGGTTTTGTTGCGGAGTTGATTTGATTTTGATTTGAACTCGGCATAAAAGTTGGAAATTGAACTGCCCCGGTATATTTAATTTACAGCAATTAAAAACTCTTAGTTGCTCAACAGTATATACATTTTTGATCAGGATCAACAGCCAAGTCGGTCACGCCATGTCCGTCTGTCTTAATGAGCGTTGAGATCTCAAGAACTCTAAGATATACAGAGTTGAGATTAAGCATGAAGATTTTTGAGGTCCCTACACAGCGCAAGATTATTACAACATCCTGTCATGCCCTCTCTAACGCCCTAAAATCTCTGAAATCTCAGGAACTGTTAGAGCCAGAAAGTTAAGATTAAGTATGTATAATCTTGAGATACCAGCGCATATTATGGTGGTACCCTTAACCGGTCACACGCACGCCCACCAAGCTCGAAAGACGGTTTTCACATTTTGTAGAAAAGTTGATATCTCGGTAATTATAAGTGATAGAAAGTTCGGATTAAGTTAACATTATTTCGCTATTTAAAAAGAAATTTAGGTTATAAGGCCTCAAATGGGCAGTGACGTCACTATCAGTTACTCAACATGCTTTCTATGACAATAGGTAGCGCTTTGTGAATTTCCACTAGCAAAATGAATATTTTACAATTGTTTAAGCAGTATCGGGTATCCTATAGTCGCATCACTCGAATTTAGCGTTTTTTCTTGTTTGACATGTGTTTGCAAACAGTGCCACTCCCTCCTTTGAGTATGGAACTAAGTCGTCTAGCCACGGACGCGAAGTTTTTAACAAAATTTCTGTAGTAACTGGCCAAATTTAGAAAATACCTGAGGCTGAACAAATTTTTTTTTCTCTTTTCTAAATTCATCTTTCATATTTGTGAAGTTCACATCAACGCTATCATAAATGCGTGCGTGCGTTAAGGTTGTTTAGTAGATCTAAAGCCGCTCCGGCCTGCGTTAGCAGTTCGAAACCTTCTATGGCATCAAAGGCATTAATACGTTTCAAGTAGAGAGAAAGGAGGCAAAAATGTGCATTAAGCACTTTTCTGTTATTTTACTTGAGCCATGAACGGAACTCAAAGTAATAGGGAATCGACGTTCATCAGCTCATTGCGGGCTTTACGTAATTCCTTTCCGCTCCAGTGTCTACGAGAATTTTCATGGTATTCCCCGGCAGCCTTCGTTCAATGAAGGGCAAGCGGGAGCTTCCTCTAAAAAATTAACGATATCATCGCAGTCCAGTAAGACACTATCATACTACTCTACTCCGTGTCGTGTGTGTCATGACTTATCTTATTTATGAAGAGCGTCAGTTTTCGCTCAATTTCGTCGTAATACTCCAAATCATTTTTGAAATTTTTCATTTTAAATTTTGATTGATATTTTTCTGTTCTCTTCTTATACCCGTTACCCGTAGAGTAAAAGTGTACTAGAATCGTAAAAAAGTATGTCACAGGTAGAAGAAAGCGCTTCCGACCCTATAAAGAATATTTTTTCTTGATCAGGATCAATCGCGAAGTCGTCTGTCCGTATGAACGCTGAGATCTCAGGAACTATAAGAGATACAAATTTTATTTTAAGCATTAAGATTCTTTAGGTCTTTAGGTGGTTGGCAAAAAAACAAGCCAAACAATTATTAAGCAAAGACATTGTGTTGTCTGAATTAAAAAAAAATGAATACCTGGCAGATAACACAAATAAAGAACTTGTCGCGGAAAATAACATTGAAAATTATAACGACTCAAGCGCGTCGGGTGAAAAATGCTCTTCCATGAGTGATTTAAATGTGAAAACGAAAAAATAACTTTGAGGGAAGAAATTTAAAAATGGGCTACTCAATTTGGAGTAAGCTTTGCTGCACTAAATGCATTGCTCTTAATATTACGAAAGTGCAATATAACAGTGCCAAAAGACGCTAGAACCATTTTGAAGACTCATGGCACTGTTAATCAGAGAACAGTTGGAGAAGGAACTTACACACACTATGGAGTAAAATGCGGACTAACGGATTTTTTGACTGTATAAGATTGGAAGTTACCGTACTTGGTTTTGGACTTCGGTATTGATGGCCTTTCCTTATTCAAAAGCAGCTCGAAAGAAGTATGGCCAATATAGGCCAGCGTTGCAGACACAACCGACGTTTTTCTTGTTGTTTATTTCTGAGACGAAATTGGTTATGCAAGAGGGTTTTTGGTTATCTAATCATTTTAACCAAATCTCAGTTCGCTGTTTCGTAATGGACGCACCGGCAATGTCTTATATTTTGGGAACTAAGGGACACAGTGGATACTATTCATGTGGCAGGTGTACTCAAAAAGGAGAAATGGTTAAACATCGTCTTATTTTTCCGGCGGAAACCACAAATAATAAACCACCTAGAACTAATTCTTCCTTCAGAAATAGCTCTCAGCCAGAACATCACTTAAGGCAATCTCCATTAGAAATGTTACATATTTATATTATATCACAATGTTCCTTAGATTACATGCACGTTATATGTTTAGGTGTGATGCGGACATTATTGAATGCATGGGTTAAAAAAAGGGTGCAGACTTTTCATTTACATCGTGGAAAATCGAATCTATTTCAAGAGTTGCATTTCAATAGAAATAACATGACAAGGGAATTTAAAGAAAACCTCGAAGTTTAAAAGAACTTGACAGATGGAAAGCAACAGAGCTTAGACAATTTGTACTTTATACTGGACCTTTTATATTAAAAGAAGTTCTTACTACAGAAAGATATGCTGATTTTTTAAAATTATCTTTAGCCTTAAGAATTCGTTTAGATAAATATGAATGTAAGCTTAACAACTCATGTGCAGAAATTCTTTTGAAATCTTCTGTGTTTGATACAGCAAGGCTATATGATTTGTCCTTCATAACTTATAATTTTTATTCATTATTGCATATTCATGAAGATGCCAAGCTTTATGAATGTCTAGAAGGTATAAGCGCATTTAAATTTGAGAACCATTTAAATAAAATTAAACAAAAAGTTAGGAAAGGAGATAGTGTAGCAGTACGAATTTATAAAAGACATGCAGAAATTAGCTATAATTTAGAGAAGGAAGTAGGATATAATTAAAATGCTAGTTTTGGAGAAACTAAAAAGGAAGAAATGTTAAATGTGAAAGGTGTTATTTTCTCAGTCAGAGAACCCGATAATTTCTGTTTGATAGGAAATAAAATTCTTAAGATTACTGAAATAGAACTGTAATAATTTGCCAGTTATTCTTGGAATGACAGTAAATAAGTTGACGCAAGCTTTTCTTCAACCAGTTGAGTCGAATAATTTTCAAATGTATTGTGCGACTGATATAACATTTGATGACAAAATTGAGTTTTCAGTAAATGATATTATTAAAAACCAAGAGGAAACTCTATAATCGGGTGCCGCGACTGTAAGATACCCGTTACTGTTTTACAAAATTTTTAAATAATATTTTGCTAGTGGAAATTTACAATGCCCCACCTATTGTCAGAGGAAGTATGTTGAGTATGCTTATAGTGACGTCACTGCCCATGTAAGGCCTTATAACATTATTTTCTTTATAAATAGCGAAATAATGTTTAATGTAAAATCGATAGATATTAACAGAAATAAGTTACACGAGGTCAAACGAAGGCATTCATAAAAATATTATAGACGCCACAGTTTTCCCCGGTTTGTGGGCGTTAGAGTGGGCGTGGCTGGGTGCAATTTCGTGGCAAGTTGCAGAGGCATCTCCTTAATACGTGTTCCTAAGCAAAATTGTGTAGATCTTATAGTTTTCGAGATTTTTGCATTTTTGGTTTTTCGGGTTTTGTGGGCGTTAGAGTGGGCGTGGCTTGATCGGAAAAAAACAATTCGCATTGGGAGCATCATAGAAACCTACATGCTTAATCCGAAATTTGTATGTTTCTTTTTTACACCTCTTGTGCACAATGTTCTGAAAATTTTCAATACACACAATTGAACAATTAAACATCATGTAAGTAGAGCATAAATAAATACAATATCTTTCAATAACGATAATATTTTTAGTGAAAAATGATGAAGATTGGAAAAAATCAATGATATTTTACTTGATATTCAAAAAGAAAACCGAATGTTAAGGGCTGAAGTTGTGGACCTAAAGCTTTGTATTACCAAATTGGCAGGAGGAAGTGATTACCGTCAAATTGGAAAATAGAAAACTTCATAGTACCGGAGGGCAACACATGAATGATTTGCCAGATTTCAGAAGCCTTCCTTTCACCGACTTAAATGAAATTGTCAACTTTGAAAACGACGTACAGCAGGATAATGCGAAATTACAGCAATTTGTAAGTATTGTATATACAGGGTGACAATAAATAACCCGGACACACATTTTTGATCATAACTTTTTAAGGAACTGTATTTGAGAAAATATGCAGATACACAACTATTAAATAGATATTGTGTTAACATATATTCAGCCGGTTTCGAAGTGGCTTCCTTGGGCTTCGATGCAGAGCCCTAAACGTTTCTGGAAATTTAGCGTAATGAGCCGCAGGTCTTTTTCCGATAATCGATCCCATTCTCGGAGCAATAATTGCTTCAGCCCCTCGAAACTTATGTGGCGTTTAGCACATGCCCTGGAATCCAAAATAGACCACACACAGTCCATCGGATTAAGATCTGGCGAGTAAGGTGGCCATTCACTGGATGTGATAAAGTCTGAAAAATTGGCTGTGCACCAGTCCTGAGTCAATTTGGCTCTATGGGCTGGCGCTGAATCCTGATGAAACGTCCACTCTGTATCACTGAAGTGCTGCTGGGCCCAAGGAAGCACAACAGTTTCCAAAATGTCCCTGCGGTTTGCTTCTTGATGGATTTTGACTCCTTGATCGATGAAAACAAGGGGTGTTTTGCCGGTGGCGCATAATCCTCTCCAAACCATTAAAGACTGCTCACATTGACGGCGCTCGATTATTGCAGAGGTACCTGTAGCTTCAGCCGACCAGCTTCTGTCATTTTGGTGATTGTGCGCCTGTTGGATGGTGAATATCTTCTCGTCTCGTATCAACCGTAAGAAGATGCACTTTTTGGAGCTTGTAGGGCTTGAGATTAAGTTCATTTTTTGCAATCAACCGAACACTTTCTCGATTCACTCCGATTTCACGGGCTATTTTCTGACCGAGACTCTGCAATTCCGACTGATCCGCTTTTTCACGATCTGGCGATTTCTGGAAGTGTTAGCGGTGCATGGTCTGCCTCGTCCGGGACGCTCACCTTCATGGCCAAGCTTATTAAATCGCCGGATAGCGTCAGAGACCGTTTGTTTTGGTATGCCAAGCAAACGAACAATGTCTCATTGATTGTTTTCCTTGTTGAAACAGTTTTAAAATTGCACAACGATTGTTAGATATCCCGAAACGAATATCAAATTGGTGGGAATCATGAAAATGTATGTAAATATATTTGTTTCAGAAAAGTACAAGCTATCGATAAATGCATTTATTTAAGGGCGGCATCATAACACATTTATAATATATTGCTTCAAAGTTTGTCCGGGTTTTTTATTGTCACCCTGTATAAATCAATTTTAATTTCTTAATTTAATTTAATTTTATTTTCAGAAACAATTTATAGGGAAAACTGGTGGAGAAGGACCATCTCAATTTTTAAGAGCAGCACTTCGAAAAGTATTTTCCGACGAATTGGCTACAAGTTATAGTTGAAAAGTGCTTCCTTATAACAATAATAAAAAGAAAAGTTTTATTATTGGCGAAAAAAAGGTAATATTTTTCTCCTCCTAGATATTTGCTACATAAAATTCCAATGCACGTATAAGGACATGAACATGGTCTTTTTAAAATTTTTAGTACATGCCAAAGACCGGGTAAAAAAAAGAAAGCGCATGAATAAGTTTAGTTGCTATTTGAAATACATATCATATATATATATATATAATAAATAAAAAATTGTAGATCAAAATATTATTGAATATATCACTTATATTCGATTCTTATATGACCCAAAAAGTCTTGCTTCTTGGGAGGAAAATGAGTCGAAAGCGAGCGAATTTCGATTAAACTCGAAAGACTCCCTTCTTGGGAGGAAAATGAGTCGAAAGCGAGCGAATTTCGATTAAAATATGACTCGAAAAAGACTCGCTTCTTGCGAGAGAGTCTTTTTCGATCAGAAAACGAGCGCACTTATGATCATTTTGCTCTTCTAGGAGAGTCGAAAATGACTCATATTCAATTAGAAATTTCATAAAATGCTTGCTGGGTAGTTACCAGCATTGCTTCCAGGCCGTTAGGCAATTGTGTGTTTCCAGTTATATGTTGGCCAGTAGTTTCTGTACTCTGGTTCAATGTTGGTTGCCGCACTGAATCAGGATTTTGAGAATAAAAATTCGCATGCACTAACAAATTATGTTATATTTATTATACCTGCAAAACATATATTAAGATAAAAAAGTGAATCGCTTTGGGTGTTCAATTTAATTTCGTCGTTGACCCAAACTGTGTTTTAATTCCCCAACATATCGTAGTGAGCACCACTTAAGGGTTCAATTTCAAGACAGGAAAAAATTGATTTATTTCATTTTCGTTTCTTTTTCCTGTAACCTGATGCCAAGAAGATTGAGGGACATTTTCGCGCGCATTTTCTGTCCAAAATTTGCCGCGTGTCCGCCATTTTCCAACCATCAACGCTATTTTCTTCGGAATATACCACTCGTTTAATTTTTTTTTTATTTTATTCGTTATTTCTTTCGAATTAAAATTAATTTTTATCGATTATTTTAAAATTTTTTTTAAACAATAACATGGCGAGCAAAGATATCAAAGAGCTTAAAAATAAACGAGATGGAATAATGCGGAGTAAATCCCGAACACAGCACTATTTACAAGACTGTCGAGTATCTCTAATACAAATCTCGCGTTGCCGCCTCCTCCCCAGCACGC
>NW_024572016.1:0-982 GCF_018153835.1 Drosophila eugracilis | reverse complement strand
AAATGGACGACATTACCGTTATCCAAATGTGGCAACTTAGAATTTTCCCATTTTTTCCTAATTTAAGTTGCAGTATTATTGCTATAACTAAGCCAATAGTTACTCGAATCTGGAATGGCATATCTCGTTCGATTCCTTGTTAAATTTCTAACAAAACTGCATTCACAGCTAAAATTGCGAGTTTTGATCCATTTCTCGCGAAAATGGACAATATTACCGTTATCAAATATGACAACATAAATTTTCCCATTTTTCTAATTTAAGTTGCAGTATTATTGCTATAACTAAGCCAATAGTTTCTCGAATCTGGAATGGCCTACCTCGTTCGATTCCTTGTTAAATTTCTAACAACACTGCATTCACAGCTAAAATTGCGAATTTTGATCCATTTCTCGCAAAAATGGATAATATTACCCGTTATCAAATATGCCAACTTAAATTTTCACATTTTTTCTAATTTAAGTTGCAGTATTCTTGCTATAACTAAGCCAATAGTTACTCGAATCTGGAATGGCATATCTCGTTCGATTCCTTGATTAATTTCTAACAAAACTGCATTCACAGCTAAAATTGCGAATTTTGATCCATTTCTCGCGAAAATGGATGAATATTACCGTTATCAAATATGCCAACCTAAATTTTCCCATTTTTTCTAATTTAAGTTGCAGTATTATTGCTATAACTAAGCCAATAGTTACTCGAATCTGGAATGGCATATCTCGTTCGATTCCTTGTTAAATTTCTAACAAAACTGCATTCACAGCTAAAATTGCGAATTTTGATCCATTTCTCGCAAAAATGGATGATATTACCCGTTATCAAATATGCCAACCTAAATTTTCCCATTTTTTCTAATTTAAGTTGCAGTATTATTGCTATAACTAAGCCAATAGTTACTCCGAATCTGAATGGCATATCTCGTTCGATTCCTTGTTAAATTTCTAACAAAACTGCATTCACAGCTAAAATTGCGAGTTTTGAT
>NW_024572015.1:0-4569 GCF_018153835.1 Drosophila eugracilis | reverse complement strand
AAAAATGGGAAAAATTTAGGTTGGCATATTTGATAACGGTAATATCCTCGTCCGATTTTTCGCGAGAAATGGATCAAAATTCGTAATTTAAGCTGTGAATGAAGTTTTGTTAGAAATTTAACAAAAGGAATCGATGGTAGGCCCATTCCAGATTCGAGTAACTATTGGCTTAGTTATGCCGTAATACTGCAACTTAAGATTAGAAAAAAATGGGAAAATTTAGGTTGGCATATTTGATAACGGTAATATCGTCCATTTTCGCGAGAAATGGATCAAAATTCGCAATTTTAGCTGTGAATGCAGTTTTGTTAGAAATTTAACAAGGAATCGAACGAGATATGCCATTCCAGATTCGAGTAACTATTGGCTTAGTTATAGCAATAATACTGCAACTTAAATTAGGAAAAATGGGAAAATTTAAGTTGGCATATTTGATAACGGAGGTAATATCGTCCATTTTTGCGAGAAATGGATCAAAATTCGCAATTTTAGCTGTGAATGCAGTTTTGTTAGAAATTTAACAAGGAATCGAACGAGATATGCCATTCCAGATTCGAGTAACTATTGGCTTAGTTATAGCAATAATACTGCAACTTAAATTAGAAAAAAATGGGAAAATTTAGTAGCATATTTGATAACGGTAATATCTGTCCATTTTCGCGAGAAATGGATCAAAATTCACAATTTTAGCTGTGAATGCAGTTTTGTTAGAAATTTAACAAGGAATCAAGGAACGAACGGATATGCCATTCCAGATTCGAGTAACTAACTATTGGCTTAGTTATAGCAATAATACTGCAACTTAAATTGAAAAAATGGGAAAATTTAAGGTTGGCATATTTGATAACGGTAATATCGTCCATTTCTCGCGAGAAATGGATCAAAATTCGCAATTTTAGCTGTGAATGCAGTTTTGTTAGAAATTTAACAAGGAATCGAACGAGATATGCCATTCCAGATTCGAGTAACTATTGGCTTAGTTATAGCAATAATACTGCAACTTAAATTAGAAAAATGGGAAAATTTAGGTTGGCATATTTGATAACGGGTAATATCATCCATTTTTGCGAGAAATGGATCAAAATTCGGAATTTTAGCTGTGAATGCAGTTTTGTTAGAAATTTAACAAGGAATCGAACGAGATATGCCATTCCAGATTCGAGTAACTATTGGCTTAGTTATAGCAATAATACTGCAACTTAAATTAGAAAAAATGGGAAAATTTAAGTTGGCATATTTGATAACGGGTAATATTGTCCATTTTCGCGAGAAATGGATCAAAATTCGCAATTTTAGCTGTGAATGCAGTTTTGTTAGAAATTTAACAAGGAATCGAACGAGATATGCCATTCCAGATTCGAGTAACTATTGGCTTAGTTATAGCAATAATACTGCAACTTAAATTAGGAAAAATGGGAAAATTTAAGGTTGGCATATTTGATAACGGGTAATATCGTCCATTTTCGCGAGAAATGGATCAAAATTCGCAATTTTAGCTGTGAATGCAGTTTTGTTAAAGAAATTTAACAAGGAATCGAACGAGATATGCCATTCCAGATTCGAGAAACTATTGGCTTAGTTATAGCAATAATACTGCAACTTAAATTAGGAAAAATGGGAAAATTTAAGTTGTCATATTTGAAAACGGGTAATATCGTCCATTTTCGCGAGAATTGGATCAAAATTCGGAATTTTAGCTGTGAATGCAGTTTTGTTAGAAATTTAACAAGGAATCGAACGAGGTAGGCCATTCCAGATTCGAGTAACTATTGGCTTAGTTATAGCCGTAATACTGCCAGTTAAATTAGGAAAAATGGTTAAACCAAATATCACATATATAATAACGGGAAAATCGTCCATTCGTCCATTCCAGATTCGAGTAACTATTGGCTTAGTTATAGCAATAATACTGCAACTTAAATTAGAAAAAAATGGGAAAATTTAAGTTGGCATATTTGATAACGGGTAATATCATCCATTTTTGCGAGAAATGGATCAAAATTCGCAATTTTAGCTGTGAATGCAGTTTTGTTAGAAATTTAACAAGGAATCGAACGAGATATGCCATTCCAGATTCGAGTAACTATTGGCTTAGTTATAGCAATAATACTGCAACTTAAATTAGAAAAAATGGGAAAATTTAAGTTGGCATATTTGATAACGGTAATATTGTCCATTTTCGCGAGAAATGGATCAAAATTCGCAATTTTAGCTGTGAATGCAGTTTTGTTAGAAATTTAACAAGGAATCGAACGAGATATGCCATTCCAGATTCGAGTAACTATTGGCTTAGTTATAGCAATAATACTGCAACTTAAATTAGAAAAATGGGAAAATTTAAGTTGGCATATTTGATAACGGGTAATATTGTCCATTTTCGCGAGAAATGGATCAAAATTCGCAATTTTAGCTGTGAATGCAGTTTTGTTAGAAATTTAACAAGGAATCGAACGAGATATGCCATTCCAGATTCGAGTAACTATTGGCTTAGTTATAGCAATAATACTGCAACTTAAATTAGGAAAAATGGGAAAATTTAAGTTGGCATATTTGATAACGGTAATATCGTCCATTTTAGCGAGAAATGGATCAAAATTCGTAATTTTAGCTGTGAATGCAGTTTTGTTAGAAATTTAACAAGGAATCGAACGAGATATGCCATTCCAGATTCGAGTAACTATTGGCTTAGTTATAGCAATAATACTGCAACTTAAATTAGGAAAAATGGGAAAATTTAAGTTGGCATATTTGATAACGGTAATATCGTCCATTTTCGCGAGAAATGGATCAAAATTCGCAATTTTAGCTGTGAATGCAGTTTTGTTAGAAATTTAACAAGGAATCGAACGAGATATGCCATTCCAGATTCGAGTAACTATTGGCTTAGTTATAGCAATAATACTGCAACTTAAATTAGAAAAAATGGGAAAATTTAAGTTGGCATATTTGATAACGGGTAATATCGTCCATTTTTGCGAGAAATGGATCAAAATTCGCAATTTTAGCTGTGAATGCAGTTTTGTTAGAAATTTAACAAGGAATCGAACGAGATATGCCATTCCAGATTCGAGTAACTATTGGCTTAGTTATAGCAATAATACTGCAACTTAAATTAAGAAAAAATGGGAAAAATTTAGGTTGGCATATTTGATAACGGTAATATCATCCATTTTCGCGAAAAATGGATCAAAATTCGCGCAATTTTAGCTGTGAATGCAGTTTTGTTAGAAATTTAACAAGGAATCGAACGAGATATGCCATTCCAGATTCGAGTAACTATTGGCTTGAATTATAGCAATAAATACTGCAACTTAAATTAGGAAAAATGGGAAAATTTAAGTTGGCATATTTGATAACGGGTAATATTATCCATTTGAAAGGATCAAAATTCAAATTTTAGCGAACACATCCATTTTCGCGAGAAATGATCCAAAATTCGCAATTTTAGCTGTGAATGCAGTTTTGTTAGAAATTTAACAAGGAATCGAACAAGGAGTATGCCATTCAGAATAAAGTAACTATTGGCTTAGTTATAGCAATAATACTGCAACTTAAATTAGGAAAAATGGGAAAATTTAAGTTGGCATATTTGATAACGGTAATATTGTCCATTTTCGCGAGAAATGGATCAAAATTCGCAATTTTAGCTGTGAATGCAGTTTTGTTAGAAATTTAACAAGGAATCGAACGAGATATGCCATTCCAGATTCGAGTAACTATTGGCTTAGTTATAGCAATAATACTGCAACTTAAATTAGAAAAAATGGGAAAATTTAAGTTGGCATATTTGATAACGGGTAATATCGTCCATTTTCGCGAGAAATGGATCAAAATTCGCAATTTTAGCTGTGAATGCAGTTTTGTTAGAAATTTAACAAGGAATCGAACGAGGTAGGCCATTCCAGATTCGAGTAACTATTGGCTTAGTTATAGCAATAATACTGCAACTTAAATTAGAAAAAATGGGAAAATTTAAGTTGGCATATTTGATAACGGGTAATATTGTCCATTTTCGCGAGAAATGGATCAAAAATTCGCAATTTTAGCTGTGAATGCAGTTTTGTTAGAAATTTAACAAGGAATCGAACGAGATATGCCATTCCAGATTCGAGTAACTATTGGCTTAGTTATAGCAATAATACTGCAATTTAAATTAGAAAAAAATGGGAAAATTTAAGTTGGCATATTTGATAAGGGTAATATTGTCCATTTTCGCGAGAAATGGATCAAAACTCGCAATTTTAGCGTGAATGCAGTTTTGTTAGAAATTTAACAAGGAATCAGAACGAGATATGCCATTCCAGATTCGAGAACTATTGGCTTAGGTAGAGCAATAATACTGCAACTTTAAATTAGAAAAATGGAAAATTTAAGTTGGCATATTCGAATAAGGGTGATATTGTCCATTTTTGCGAGAAATGGATAAAAAATTCATAATTTTAGCTGTGAATGCGGTTTTGTTAGAAATTTAACAAAAGATCGAACGAGGAATACCGTATCCAGAGTTGAGTAACTATTGGCTTAATTAAAGCAATAATACGCAACTTAAATTGAAAAATGGGGAAAATT
>NW_024572014.1:0-709 GCF_018153835.1 Drosophila eugracilis | reverse complement strand
AAACATACGTACTTGAAGATTATAAAGGTAATCCGTTTCAGGGTGGGTTTTATAAAGAAGAACTCAAAAAGACTGAATTCCCGAACACATTTCTAGTTGAGAAAATTTTAAAGCGAAGAGGTGATAAAGTTTTGGTAAAATGGCTTGTCTTTCCAATGGACAAAGCCAGCTGGGTAAAAAATGATGAAATTTTATAGTACAAATATATATATATATTTTAACATATAATTAAATTTAATAAATATATTTACATACATATAAATGTACAAGTTTATAATGTGTATACTACAGTACAACTTCTACCTCCGGAGAGATAAGTCGTGCCAAAACAGTGTTAAACCTAGCTTCGCGCAAACCAAAAACGTTATCAGCAAAATCTTGCACAAACAAGGAGAAAATAAACAAGAGGAAACGCTACGTTACTGTTTTACAAAATTTTAAAATATTATTTTGCTAGTGGAAATTCACAAGGCGCCACCTATTGTCAGAGGAAGTATGTTGAGTATGCTTATAGTGACGTCACTTCCCATGTGAGGCCTTATAACCTTAATTTCTTCATAAATAGCGAAATAATGTTCCGATTTGAAAAACCTTTGGTAAATCGATAGATATTAACAGAAATAAGTTACACGAGGTCAAACGAAGGCATTCATAATAATATTATAGACGCCACAGTTTTCCGCGGTTTGTGGGCGTTTGGTGGGCGTGG
>NW_024572013.1:0-3122 GCF_018153835.1 Drosophila eugracilis | reverse complement strand
ATGAACAATACATATTCGCAACGCGTGTTGGTATTATGGTCCATATACACATGATAATATTATTTAAAAATAGATTCTTGACTTCCTTGAGCCTTTATAATAAAAAGTCTTTTCTCCTCCATCCTCACAACACCCATAAAATATATATATAATTAAGGGAAAAGCCATTATATGGAAACGTTATTTAGAAAGATATATATATAATGATGACCGCCACTACACCATCATTTTTTGAATTTCCATGAATTCTTTTTGTTACGTATTTTGGTAAATTGTTTTTATTTGAATTATAAACAAATATAATACAAATAATTTTTTGTTAACGGTAAGGATATTATACAATAATGATCCTTACCCGCAGGTTCACCTACGGAAACCTTTTGTTACGACTTACTTCCTCTAAATAACGTGCGGTCAATTTTTTGAAAACAACCGTAACACACAAGGCGTCACAGTGATCAATAATAGCCGTCCGGAGACCTCAAATTAAATAATCTCAATCCGGTAGTAGCGACGGGCGGTGTGTATCGCCTTCAGACCTCTAACTTTTCGTTCTTGATTAATATACATCTTTGCTTAAATGCTTTCGCTTAAGTTAGTCTTACGATTAAAAATTTCACCTCTCGTCATCAATACTAATGCCCCCAAACTGCTTCTGATAAATCATTGCCTCTTACAGAATCTGTGAAAACCAGTAAACCAAGGGTCTTGTTTTCAAAAATTTATCCCATGCACAAATCATTCAGGCACGAGCCTGCTTTAGCACTCTAATTTGTTCAGTAAATTGTACCATTCCACAATAACACTCTCAGTTTAAGGCACTAATGCAGGTTTTAAATGGGAAGACATATGAGAAAAAATACCACCAGTATCTCAACACATACAAGAACTCCACCAATACGCTTACATACATAAGGTATAGTACTAACAATTGTAGGTTGCTACCCAGTAGCATGAAGCCTGAGTTCAGCTACGAACGTTTTAACCACAGCTTAACACAATATGCATTCATTGAATTTGGATTACCACGTGAAAGCACCAGACTTGCCCTCCAATTGGTCCCTTGTTAAAAGGATTTAAAGTGTACTCATTCAATTAGGGCCTCCGGATATGGTCTACTGTATTATTTTCGTCACTACCTGAGCTGGGAGTGGGCAGTGGTGCAGCCTGCTGCCTTCCTTAGATAGTAGCCGTTCTGAGCTCCCTCTCCGGAATCGAACCCTGATTCCCCGTTACCCGTTGCAACCATGGTAGTCTGAATACTACTACCATCAAAGTTAGAGCAGACATTTGAAAGATCTGTCCGTCGGTACATGACTTCATACGATCCTGCATGTTATCTAGAGTTCAACCAATATAACGATCGATCGATCGCTTGGTTTTAACTAATAAAAGCACATGTCCATAGGTTCGTATTTAATTACTGTTAACTCTAGAATTACCACAGTTATCAGTAACTGTTAATCCCAAGAACCATAACTGATATAATGAGCGCTTTTGCGGTTTCCGCCTGCGAACCTTCGTATTTAGACATGCGTAAACCCAATCTCAAGGACAAGCATATAACTACTGGCAAGGATCAACAGAATAATGTTTTAATCGTATTTCATTTCATATTTTGAATGAAAATTGTGTTTCTCTTGTAGAAATAATTTACATTTCTTATATTCGAACTTTTGTATAATGAAAACCATCATGTTCGTTTTTAATTCTCCAGTTTTATTATCGATTGAAATAGTTTTAAATACAATATATTTCCATTATATATTTTATAAATACCATATACATAATTTCATTACATTCTAAAATATCATTTTTATTTCAACATACAATATTATTGTATCCACACATGTTTAATTTTTGTTTAAATCAATATAAATATTGAATTAAAATCATTTACATTTGATGATAAATTTAAAATTTATCTTTCATATAAACTTTTCAATTGTATATAATATAAAACCGAACTTGCTTATATAAATATATTTTACAATTCTTTGATCTCCTTGAACCACATAATGCAAAGCATTCTATGATCAATTTAATTGGGTAAATGTGTAGTAATATCAATCAAGGATTACAGTATATACCACCTTTCTGTTGAAAAATTAACGATAATAATTTGGAAACGGGTGTAGTTATATAGTAATATAGCCCGCCTTGGCCTTTGTTTTTGGACACGCCTTCAGTGAAAACGTCATTTTTCATACTAAGATTTTTCATCATATTATGGATTTTTCTATTTTTCCATATAATATATATATTTTTTTATATTATTTCATATAAATATTGTATTTATAAGTTATATCAATATATAACTTATTATATTTATATGTATAATACATAATTTCTTATTATAATTGACATAACATAAGTTTTGGTCAATATATCTGGTCGGCAACCACTGCCTACCTATATGTTTTTGGACACGCCTTCAGTGAAAACGTCATTTTTCATACTAAGGTTTCATCATATTATGGATTTTTTTCTATTTTTCCATATAATATATATATTTTTATATTATTTCATATAAATATTGTATTTATAAGTTATATCAATATATAACTTATTATATTTATATGTATAATACATAATTTCTTATTATTATTGACTTAACATAAGTTTTGGTCAATATATCTGGTCGGCAACCACTGCCTACCTATATATGTTTTGGACACGCCTTCAGTGAAAACGTCATTTTTCATACTAAGGTTTCATCATATTATGGATTTTTCTATTTTTTCCATATAATATATATATTTTTTATATTATTTCATATAAATATTGTATTTATAAGTTATATCAATATATAACTTATTATATTTATATGTATAATACATAATTTCTTATTATTATTGACTTAACATAAGTTTTGGTCAATATATCTGGTCGGCAACCACTGCCCTACCTATATATGTTTTTTGGACACGCCTTCAGTAAAAACGTCATTTTTCATACTAAGGTTTCATCATATTATGGATTTTTCTATTTTTTCCATATAATATATATATTTTTTTTATATTATTTCATATAAATATTGTGTTTATAAGTTATATCAATATATAACTTATCATATTTATATGTATATACATAATTTCTTATTATTATTGACATAACATAAG
>NW_024572012.1:0-27917 GCF_018153835.1 Drosophila eugracilis | reverse complement strand
TTCCTTCTCATTTTGCCTATACACTCATGGACAAAATAATAGGTGTGAATTTTTTTTGAGGATATCGATTTTAATTGATATAAACATAACATATTATGGGAAAACTATACTTTTTTTATGTATGGTTATACTGTTTACGATCAATTTTTGGTGAATTCCCGGAAGTCAGAAGCTTTCTGAAGAAAATTGTGGATATTTTATTGCTCAGACTGCAAATTCGCCTGGACATTAAAATAGGTGTGTCGAGCAAAACTTTAATCTAAAGCTAATTAGGATAATTGTTTGGTTGCAGAAAGTAAGGTATTACGATAATTTAACTAAATCGGGAAATAAACAATCACTAAAATTGCATTAGATGGGCCGTGGGAGACATTGTAGTGTGCGGAAGAGAGGAAGCTCATTCGACGACTCCGAGATGAAGGAAAAACATACAAATCGATTGCTGTTTTAATGAAACGATCTCAGAATTTTGTAACCAATGCGTTAAAACCGAGAAAAAGTAGGTGAAACTCGGGAGCACCCAGAAAAACATCATCTAGGGCCGATAATCGCATGGTTCAGTTGGTTAAACGAGACCCGTTCAAGTCTTCCAGGAGGATTTCCAACGAAATTGAAATATTGTGTCATCACGGACCGTTCGGCGACGTTTGGCAATGGCAAACCCTACCAGGTAGGATTGCCCGCAAAGTTCCCTTTGCTTCGGCCCGAAAAAAAAAAAAAGATGGGGAAACAATTTGCTCTAGATCGTAAAGCCTGGTCAGGACCGGAGGTGAGAAAAATGGCATAACATTCTCTGGAGTGACGAAACCAAAATAAATTTATTTGGAAATGATGCTAAAAGGAATGTTCACCGTCCGAAAGGCAAAGAATTTGATCCCAAGTACACCTGTAAAACTGTAAAACATGGAGGTGGTAGCCTAATGGTATGGGGATGCTTTTTATGGAATGGTGTTGGTCCGATTCATCGCATTGATGGAATAATGGACAGATTCGTGTACAGAGACTTATTGGAGACAGTGATGCTGCCATATGCTGAGGATAATATGCCAATTTTATGGAAGTTCCAGCAGGATAACGACCCAAAACACGCCTCTCTACTAGTCAGGGAGTGGTTTCGTGAGCAAAATGTGGATGTTCTGGAATGGCCGAGTCAATCCCCTGACCTAAATCCCATCGAAAATCTCTGGGGTGAACTCAAAAGAGAGGTAGGAAGGTCCTCGTGTCAAAATAAAAACCAACTTTGGGATATTGTCCAAAAAAGCATGGTACTCCATCCCCATTGGAACTTGTCGCAAGCTGATATCATCCATGCCAAGACGAATGGAGAAAGTTCTCAAAAATAATGGAGAGTATACCGGCTACTAACTGCTACATACTCAACTTAATGTACAAAAAGATCAAAAATAGTGAAATATCCATTTAGTTTAAACGTTTAGTTCCTTACACCTATTATTGTGTCCAGCCAAAAATGGCCAACTTAGGAAAAAATCTACTTCTGTTGTTAATGATAAGGTTTATAGTATTGTTTCTTTTTTTCTTTTAAAGACAATTAATATACGTTTTAAAAAAACTTTGTTTTGAGCTGATTGGAGAAAGCATGACTTAGAAATTAAAAGTTAAAAATGAAAAATAAAACACACCTATTATTTTGTCCATAAGTGTAAATAAAATAGTCAAGAAAAAATGTTAGATAAACAAGAAAGCAAAATAAACACTAATAAATAAAAGGACAGAGAAAAGCAAACAACAGAAAAGAAAATAAAATATTCGTCGCCTGGCGTGTTGACCAAATTAAGACCGCAAGTGGTTGGCTGGCCAAAATGATTGATTTAATGACGGTATCGTTGACACTCGAGTCGGGCAGCTATCTCGGCCACACCTATCGCAGATTTGGGGGAAAAGTCAGAGGAGGTTTGGCAGGGACAAATGGATTTCGCTTAATTAAATCCAAAGAAAAAAAAATGGAAATACAAAGTTGAATTATTGCCATTTTTTTCGAAGGAGAAAATTCAGAGCTGTCATCGTTATTGATGTAGAAATTCTATACTGACTTTAAAATGGTTTTTTGATAAGTCAAAATAAGCGAAAAATTAGAACAAAACATTAATGTAGTTGGACTATAAACTAGATATGGTGAGAGAGATTAATTTTGCGGACCATATGAAATTTGTTAAAAGAGACAATAAAATCGCAATTAAAATTTCCACTTAATCTAAAATCACTTGCACAATAAAAACCATGAATATATAATTAATTTATTAATTAAATTATTATTAAAGTTGTTTTTTTTTTTTTTTTTTTGCTTTAAAGGGCTTTCACACCCCTTTCTTTCCCCCATAACCACTCGTGTGTGTAAAGTTAATTACAAAAAAAAGTAAACAACAAAAGCGGCTAAAAGTTCGTTTTTTTACGGCCTACTTTTTAATGAACCTTTTGAATTATATCAGTGCACTTCCGTACAATTATAAGCCATGGGAAAATGATTTCATAAAGTTCTTTGTTTATGAATTTCTGGCAGTTATCATCGATTTTAAAACACAAACAGCTTAAGGGCCGACTTCCATACTTTATAACTGCATTATTTTTAGCAGTTTAATTTGTTTTTAGTGGTTTGTAATATGATTTACAGACTTAATTTGTTGTATTATTCGAATATGGAAATGCACTTGTGTATTAAATCAGAAACAAATGGTAAAATACAGAGGTTTCTATGAAATATTTATACCCATTGAATTGCTAATTAAACTCAATAACATTCACAATGCTAAATTAAATTGACAAATTACATGGAAAAGAAGGGGGTTAAAGAGATGGGGGGAAAAGATTGTGGAAATCCCAATGGTCCACAGTGAAAACCACATAAAGTCGAAATTACAATTTGTTCATGCGTTTGTTAATTTCATTTTCCCTGTGGCTCCTTTTAGGGCTCGTTTCGAACGTTTCGATTTTAATTATTTATTTATTTTTCATTTACATGGCTGGAACGATAAACAAATTTAGTTTGCTGTAATAATATTGAATAAAAGAGATTTATTTATTATAGATAACTCTCTGACTTTTGTCTTATTTGCTGATTTTTATTACATAAAAAAAAATGAGTCTAAAAATGTTAAAAATTTCAATTCGCAGACTCCAAGGAGATCATGAAAAATGCAAACAAAATTTCCACATTAAAATTCCTTATTATTATGGAATGTTTAACGTGGAAAATTTAGTTATTATCATGAGAATAGCAAACAAGTATAAATTTTCCATGAGCAGAAAAAAAAGCAATAGTGAAAAAAGTAGAGAAAATTCTAGTGAAAAGCAGTTAATAATTTGAATGGCTGATGGTGGGTGGTTGGGGGTTGTAGTTGGGTGGTTAAAGAGAAAACTGCGATAAAAAAGGCTCAAAATAAATAAACGCAAATGCACAAACAGACAAACAAACAAACAAACAGAATTTGGTGATAAAACCATAAAAACCAGAGAACACAAATTTCCAGCAATTAAAAATTCAATGTTTGCCATTTTTTCCTGCATCCATTTATATGTATATATATATCTACCTATAGATATATCCCTATATATAAAGATACATTTTTGTATATAAATGGATGCATATTTTTTGGGATTTCCTTCTATATTTGCATACAATTTTCATGGCGTTTGTTTTATATTTGGTTATTATTTTTAAGTCAGCGATTTTTCTCCATTTTATTGATATTATAAATTATGGGTTGTACGAATTATGAAAATCCTTTTACCCGTTACCCGTTTTTGTTTTTTGGCCAACGTTTTTGCTCAGAGATGATTTTCCTTTTTACGATTATATTAGCGGCCATCCTACAGGTTTTATTTTGCTTTTAATCGCAGCAGGAAAATGAATTAAGTTTTTTCTACTTTAAAGAAAGGCGTATTTTTTGGTAGCTAATAGAGTTCCTGCTTGTTTTTAACTTTTAAATGAATTACTTTAATTATAAAAAAAAAAACTTCTCTTCAAGTAAAAATAATCAAAAGAGCAATGCAAATATCTTTCCAAGCTCTTAATGAACGGAAAACGAGAGATGTTGAAGGACTCATTCTCCATTCTCCATTTGCCACAAGCATCATTAACAACGAACCATTATATTTTTTTTAGAAAAGGGTCTAACCCTCAAAAAACAAGAATATATATATTTCGGTAATGCATACACGTATTTGCATTTGGAAATGGAGAATCAACCCCTGATGAGGAGAGTCTGGTTTGGGTTCTCTTCTCTTCGGGTTAAAGTGCACTCAACGCTAAAAGTTGCGACAGCTGCAAAATGAACTTTTTATTTTTTGGGAAACGTTGCAGGGAATCCTCATACCAAATTTTTCTTTTTTTCATTTTTCGTTTAGCCCGAGGAAACGCCACCGCATTTAACCCATGAGCGTCCGTTGCGCTTAGTAATTTGAGCATAATTGGGTTAAGGCTGAAGGAAAAAGCGCCAAGATGGAAAATTGTGTGTGTGCATAATAGAAAACATGAGAGGGGGGTAGCTTCAGCTTCATTTGGTCTATTTCATCTCAATTAAAATTGAAATTCAAATTTAAATTGAAAATGTAAATGCCGTCTTTGCCGGGCAAGACTTGCAAGCATCTATCCTTTTGGCCTCCTGGCTTGTGAAAACATCCTGCCACATCAGCTTGTGGGTAGCTCTCGTTCTTACCCCCGTTCCCATCTAATGAAAGCACAATTTGTTGAGCAAAAGTTATAAAATTAACACTTAAATGCTTCCAGATGTTGGCATCTCCTCCTTCTCTTTAAAAACTATGTGTAGTGAATGGGCTAATAGATCTGGATGTGACACATGTTGTGCCAATGTACGAACCATTAGGGTCACCAAATGTTGCCTAGGCTAAATCTAATAACAATAAATTGAGCCTGGCCAATTTGGCCAGGCCCAACAACACGTGTGCGTAGTTCTTAACAATTTTCCAAATATTTAATCGAAGAAATGCAATTTGAAATGCCAATCAAAAATGGTTTTTAAATTGCAGTTGATTGTTTTAATAATTGTTTAAGTTCTGATTGGGACTTAACTAAATTTTAAAGAATTTTTATTTGTTATTATAAAATACATTTTTCTGAGTTTCAGGGTTTTCAACTTGTTATACAGTGTTCTCCTTTCTATTTGTACTGAAAAATATCGATAACCCACGTAATTCTTTATCGTTTGACATTAAATTGTCATAAAAGTCTCTCTCCTTTCTTGGCCAGCGAAAAAGTATTAAATAACTCAACAAATTGTACACAAAGTCCCACAAATAAAATAAATAAAAATAAAAAAAAAAACAACCAGGACTAACTGCAATGAAAGGTAGGGGGTGGAAAAATCAGAAAAGTAGAAAGAAGCCAAAGGAAAAGACGACAAGTCTCGGCGAATGGGAAACTTTTCTTTTAAAAAGTTACGTACACTGGATGACACTTCTTCTGCTAGGGGGTAGGGAAGGGGGGACGACGTGGGCAGTGGCAGTCTTGGCCAGATGTTGCCAGGAAAACATTAAAAGTGCAACGCCGGCGAAAACTTATTTACTTTTTCACATTTCGCAGCACTTGACTGCCCCGGTTGGGTCTGGGCGAGGGGATGCGGCTTTTCAAGTTGGACTCCAAAAAAAAAAAGAAAATAAACTCCACCCCCAACTCACCCTCACCCCGCAGGCCAATGCATTTTCCGTTGTCTCATTTCGTAAGGCTAAGTACACAGTGCGAAAATATGGCTCACTTTTAATACTCTTTAAGTCTTAGAAAATGTTATCTTGGTTATTTTTTGTGATCGATTAGACTTTCTAAATTTTAGATTACTTAGCTAATAAAGCATAAAACTATCCAAATTTCTCTCAGTGCATCTTGGCAATGAGTCTGATAGCGGGCGGTGGCTGCTTGACAAGTTTGAAATTTCAATTAAATTCATTTGAACTGCGGCCGGACTTCTTGGGGTCGGTCGCTGGTAATGAGCAGGCCAGACCAGCGTAATGGCATCTTAGTTGATGCAGCCAAACGATTGCAATGTGTGTGTGTGTGTGTGTGTGCTGGCCGCTGTCAAAGTTCTGTTGTTAAGTTTGCGGGTCGAAAGGTAAAGCAGAGCGTTGAAAGCCCCTTCGGTACAGTGGTTGAAAACTTGGAAATTTTATTAGAAAACTGTCTTCTAAAATGTTTAAAAAAGTCAAAGATTTTGAAAATTATTTGAATATTAGCTTTTTAGGAAGGAATTTTATGTTTTTAATAAAATATTAAATCTATTATTTGAAGTTTAAGTTAGGATAGAATAAGAGCACGTACCATAAGACGCCTAGATAAATAATTTTATGAATAATTTAACCAAATATTCACCACTCGACACCCACTGTAGCGCAACTTCGCCAAACCAATGCAACATTCGAGGCTCAAAACAGTTGGTGGACAGTCGAGATGGGGTCAACAGCGTTGACAAACCCCGCTGGCGATGGGTGGGTTGCTGGGGTCTACTGGCCAAGGGGGTGGATGAAATGAATGTATGGGGGCTATCCATCCCCGAATGTTGGGGGCTGTGGCACATACCACGATGGTGGTCCACTGGTCAAGTGCAGTTCCCTGTTGTTGCATTTCTCTGGCGAGGATCGCCATCTAGAGCGTGGGCCGAGCAAATTGTACCGTCGTCGCCGTCGTCGACCAAACGGAAAATGTCTTCATCTTCATCAATCAAAGCCCTGGCATCTGACACTCAAGTCACTCATGCAGTCACTCAGCTCAATTCAATTCCCAGAGACAATGCTGAACCCGGCCCCGCACCCCTGCTACTCGGTGGGTTGTTGTCGTCTTGTTGCTAAATTTCAATTACAAGTGCAACAACTAAGTGCATCAAGTCAACTTTCCTGCCACATAAACGAACTTTCCTCGGCAGCCATCATTCAAAGTGTTTCTTCCATTCATTTTGTTTCGTTGACATCGAAAAAAGTTAACAAACAAGTGGAAGGCACAAAAATCTTGAACTTGGAGTTGCAGTTAAATACAAATTTTGGTTAGCTTTCCTTAGGTAAAAGATTCTTTATTCTCAAAACCTAGGGTTTTATAAGTCATTTAATACGTTTTTTAATACAAGTTTAGGCATGAACTTTAGCTAGTTTTATGTCTAACCATTTTTGATAGTATTTAATTTTAATGATAAAGATGATAGATTTTTTTAACTTTAACTTAGTTTTATTATTCAAAAACGAACATTTGTTACCAATTACTTTGAAAAGTGTAGTTCTTAAAGATGTTCTTCTACATCTTTATTGTTTAACCCACCAAAGATAGCTTTATGTGTCCCCCATATATAGTTTTCGATCCCGGTTTTCGTTGGCATTTGCTTCTGTCAGCAGCTGATATGGTGCGGTGGTGGTGGTTGCCACACCCCCAACCACTACCTCAGCTGCTGCCTTCCTTTATCTCCTGCTGTTTTTGGCTCAGCTTGGGGTCTGCAATATATACACACATATAGTTTGGGGCGTGTGTGCGACCACCAGCCGCATTTCCGTTGAGACATAGCTCCCCCTCTTATCTGTCCCCTCCCTCCAGTTGGCTGTCATTTGGCTTTGGCTTTGGTCTCGAGCTGCTGCTTAATTATTACAGCATAAATTATCAGCGTCTTGAGATGTGCTGCCAGAACAGTGCTCAGTATGATTCACTCACTTAATGTATCCCAAAGTCTCGATTTGCATACTAAGAGGCTTTTGTCGGTGGTCAACTCCTTGTGGCCCCCAACCTCTCTTTAACCCCCCTACTGCTGGGCCTTAACCCGCGACTGGTGCCAGATAACACTCGCTCTTACGCACACGAACACATAATTCTTGGCTTTGTGTTTGCCGGAATTTATTGAAATTGATTTCGTTCGGCTCTTTTCTTTATCGACATTAAGTCTCTGGGACATTACATTCGATCATTTAGCCAGTCGGCGCGGCGCATTCGATTCCGGTTTTCATTTTCTCCTTTTTTTCAAAGTGATTTATTGATTTCTTCCCATTGTTGTTGTTGCTGGAACTCTAATGGGTGTAGGTTGAGTTGGGTTCAGGGGTTGATATAAAAAAACTACAGTGGTAAAATACGAATTTTAGGTTAAAAAGGAAAAAATTTTGTGGGAAAAAACTTATTTATTTAGTTAGTTTTACATCTTTTTCTTTTGAGTTCTTAAAAAAAAGTGTCTTTTAGACATTTTTCTTATTTCCCTTTACCCAAAACCAACTTTGTGAATAACCACTGTACTTGCTATTGGCTTTGGTTAGATGATTTCGATTTGCTTCGGTCTTGTTGGGGTGTCGGCTTTCATTTTGATGGTTTGATGAGTGAGTTAGACACATTCGCCTTGGCCTGAAGGTGTCCCTCCCTTTTCTTTTTTTTTCCTTTTTAGTCAGTCAGGATGAGTTTGCCGTGGGAATTCGTAATTTCGTATGCAAGATGTGTGCGACAAGAGGCGAGGCTTTGTGATGGATTTTGCGCTTCTTTTTTTGCGCTCACCTCCCCGCCCCTCCTCTCATATCCTAAGTAAATATGATGGGTAATTTCTTTTTAAAGGTTCTGCGTGGGCCATTAGGGGAATTGCAATATCGGTGATGTTTAGGCCGCAGTCCCAAAATTAAATTAAATTGAAAATTCTTTGTTTTTATTCCTGTTTTGCTTTCGTTCGTTTCTTATTCCCACAAGTTGAGCTGTATTTAATTTAATCTTAAACTTTTTTTGTCTCTCTTTCGTTACAGGTAGTGATTTTGGAATGAAATGATTGATGGTTTCACTGGAAGTGGTTTTTGATGGGAAAAGGATTGTAATAAACTTAAAATGCGGTAGAAATAAAAGTTATTTCATATTAATATCCTATATCAGGGCTGCTCAACGCCTATGCATTGAGTGCTTATTTTTCTTTTTAAAGGATCGCTGCGTATTGACTTGCTCGCCCATAAGCTTTGAGCGCTTGCAATTTTTCGTGTTCCTCTTTCCGCCTTATTCCGGCGCCAACTGTTATTCTTTCTTCCGTGATCATCCTCGAACGCCTTGCTATTCCACTTACAATTTTTCGTGTTCCTCTTTCTGCCTCATTCCGTCACCAACTTCAATATATTTTGTTTTTGTTTCTTTCTCGATTATCCTCGAAAACTTGCACTGAAATTCATTCCTTATAACTTATTCTTTGCACTTTTGAGGTTATTACGCAGTGGATTATGCAAACACTTTTTGTTTCTCTCAGTATATCGCTACGAAGCAAGACGTTCGACGAATTAAAGCACCCCTGCTCTATATTGATTAATACTAAGAGTTTACCTATTATATTTTTTGTTTTGTTTCAATTAGATATTACTTTTTGATTTAACTTGCAAGCCAATTACTAATTTTTATCAATAAATAATCGCCATTACCTAATCTGACTTCCAAGATACTTTTCAATTATTTTGTGAATGACATATGATTTTTGTGAGATTCAAATTTGCGCTGCCTGTCTGACGAAAGTCAGTTTCTTTTTGATTGGGCCAAAAAGGAAAAACAAAAAGCCAAAGACAAGAGATGGAAGGCAAGGACGTGAACTCGTGAGCTTTTGCAGGAGATGCAAACAAAAACTGAAGCATTCAAGAAATGACAACAGAAATGTTTCTTCCCCCCTCCTCTACTGGAAAACGCCTCTCCCCCCTGATTTCGCAGTCAGATTTTTGCAAAAACAACAGCAAACAGAATTCCCATGGCACGCGCTGGCGACACTTTCAAGGAGCAAACATTTTTGCAGGGCGGGTGGCTTGTGTGGGTGGTTGGAGGAAAAGCCAAGGGCGCGCGTTTCTTGCATGTTGTGAATTTTCCTTTTTTGTTTGGACAAAAATACGTTGTCGAAAGGGGGGTAGCAAAAGAACGAGAAGAGCGGGGACAGAGGCATGCCACAAGGCAAGGAGGGTAGTAAAAGCGTGTACCGTTATACAAACATTACATAAAAATATTAAATTTATGATGCAATAAAAAAAACAGTGTTAACAGGAGCGGGAAAGCAAGAGAGAGAGAGAGAGAGTCAGAATTCGTGGGCGAGGCATGCGTGTGTGCGTGCTTGAAACGCCTTGAAAATTCTAGCAACCCCACTGGGGAAAAACCAAAAAGAAATTAACAACAAGGGGGAAAAATAAGGAAAACGAGGAGTAACTATTAATGAAAGATAGTGATATTTTGTGAGGGATTTGGTGCAAAAAGCTAATATTTTTATCTTAAAAACTGTATTTCAAAGATATAAAAATGTTTTATTAAGAAAGCAGAAAGACTAACGTAATTCGATTTCAAAAAGTCGATAGGACCCCATAAAAAGTCAATAGATAAAGCCTAAAGCATGCTATCGAATTTATCGATATTTAACCGCTTGTTTCGCAGCTTTGGCTTTGTAGAAAAAAACAAGAGGAAACGCTATAGTCGAGTGCCGCGACTATAAGATACCCGTTACTGTTTTACACAATTTTAAAATATTAATTTTGCTAGTGGAAATTCACAAGGAGCCACCTATTGTCAGAGGAAGTATGTTGAGTATGCTTATAGTGACGTCACTGCCCATGTGGAGCCTTATAACCTTAATTTCTTCATAAATAGCGAAATAATGTTCCGATTTGAAAAATCTTTTGTAAATCGATAGATATTAACAGAAATAAGTTACAAAAAGGTCAAACGAAGGCATTCATAATAATATTATAGACTCCACAGTTTTCCGCGGTTTGTGGGCGTTAGAGTGGGCGTGGCCGGACGCAACTTCGTGGCAAGTTGCAGAGGCATCTCCTAAATACGTGTTCCTAAGCAAAATTGTGTAGCTTTTATAGTTTTCGAGATTTTTTGCATTTTTGGTTTTTCGGGTTTTGTGGGCGTTAGAGTGGGCGTGGCGTGATCGGAAAAAAACAATTTCGCATTGGGAGCATCATAGAAACATACATGCTTGATCCGAACTTTCTATCTCTTATAGTTACCGAGATATCAGCTTTTCTAGAAAATCCGAAAACGGTCTTTTGAGCCTTGTGGGCGTATGGGTGGGTGTGGCCGGATAGTAGTACCACTATAAGATGCGCTGTCATCTAAAGATTATACTTTCTGAAATTCAACTTTCTATCTGCAATAGTTCCTGAGATTTCAGCAATTTCAGTTTTTTGCGATTTGTGGGCGTTAGAGTGGGCGTGGCTGGATGCTGTAATAAACTTGCGCTGTCCCGGGACCTCAAGAATCTTCATGCTTAATCTCAGCTTTGTATCTGCTATAGTTCCTGAGATCTCAGCGTTCATACGGACGGACGGACGGACGGACGGACGGACGGACGGACGGACGGACGGACGGACGGACGGACAGACGGACATGGCTCAATCGACTTCGCTATTGATCCTGATCAAGAATATATATACTTTATAGGGTCGCAAAAGCTTCCTTCTATCTGTTACATACTTTTCAACGAATCTAGTATACCCTTTTACTCTACGAGTAACGGGTATAACAAGCAGAAAATCTATTTCAAAGTTTTTCTGCAAATACATTTCAAAATGACTTTGTCTGTTTTGTTAACCAACAGATGGCGTTTGTTTAACTATTGTGGAGCAATAAAATGACTAGGAGTAATAGAAAACTTCCATATTATTGTTAGAAATAAAAATTTCATGGATTATTTTTGTTGGTGAACAGAGCTAACCTCTTTCCATTCGTTAGGGTGAAGAACAACATTCCTAATGAGATCATCCTTAGGACGTTTAACACAAACACTCACACATGAACTCAACCGAAGTGACCAACTGAACCGGGCCAACCGGTTTCCAGTAAAACGGTTATGACAGTCCAAGCCAACCCTCTTTTTCGAATTGATCTTTAGAGCGTAAAATGAAAAAGGAAAACTTCTATCGATGTCAACTGTGTGCAAAGCCCTCGAGTCAAACGAGATTAAAGGGATGCTCTAGAGCTGAAGAGAAGGAAGGCAGCGGTGGCAGTGTTGCAGTGGAGGCAATCGGTGGTGTCACGTATCTCAAACCTTTTGGGTTTTATTTATTTCCCACTCATCTTCAATTTTGCCGTCTGTCGGCTTACTTTGACTTTTGACAGCCGCTCCCTGCTCTCCCCTTCCTTGGAAAAGTTGTGGAAATTCATGTTGATGCTCGTTCTCTCAGAGTTTTTTTTTTTTGGCCAGCGAAAGGATCAGACGGGACAGAAGGGAATATCACTTATAATATGAGCACGTGCCATCCCTCAAAGCTATGTTCTTTTGATGGGTTACTGAGAAAAAGTTTCCCTTTCCAGCCTGCTACCTTATTAAGGTTAGCGGGGAATAGTATAATTCTTAAGTTCAAAAAAAAGTAAAACTTCTTGTAAAAAAGGTTTAAGAATTGAAAAAATCTTAAAAAATACTTGAAAAATAATGCTTGCACTCCCATGGCATTCATTATTTATTCCGCTTGTATTTCGTTGGAACTTTAAGCGTACTCCTGAGCTGGGGCAAATGTTTTTGAAATCACCTTGAAACTAAATCCTCACTTCAACAATGGCACACCCTTTTGGCTCACTGGCATTGGGAAAATGGGGAACCGCATTCAGCGTTGCATTCACCATCCATCAATTTGCATTTTCCCAGCAACGATGTTTGGGGTTGGTTCGTTCTTTCACGGGTTGCCAATTTGCATTCCCTATAATAAAAGGGGGAAGGGGAACTACAACTATTATGCAATCTCATGATGGTTGGTCGCTTTGGTTTTTGGGGTTGAAAGTTAGAAAATAATCCCAAACACGCGACGAGCGACTAACAGAACCAAAAACAACAACTATAATTCTCATTCGAAATCTCGTAAATCAATTTTTTTCTTCTCTTCTACATTCTAATTATGTGATTAAGTGATTTATGAGTTTTTGCCACATTTGGAAAAGTGGGTGGTGGTGGCGCCACCTCATCTACGGATACCAAATGACCCTGCTCAACATTTTTGGTCCTGCTCCTGTTTTTATTATTTGTTTGTTGCTGTTTGAACTCTTCAAGAGCGAATATATAAAAATTTATGGCTGCACTAAACGGAGAAAAAACGAGAGAAAATGTGTCCGTGACATTTATGATGTGTCACATTGTGTACCTAACTCAACCCCCTCTTCGACATCCTTGTGTCCTCATCATAAACGTATATAAAAAAAATCGTTTACTTTTTGGTAACTCTGAGGTGGCTTAATTTTTGTTTGTTCGATTTTGTGGGCTGCTTTTTAAGCCTGATTTTGCACTTTCTACTTCCTCTCCTTGCTCTTTAAATTATGAGTTTTATTGACCTTAATTGATGACCTCTTATTGACAGCCACAAAGTGTTTCCTCTTTTCCAAATTGATGGGTCAAATCGTAAAAACATTTCTTACGCTACTTGCATTCTCAAGTACTGTTATTCTTCGTGTTTAAAGGTTAAGTTTTCCACTAATTTGTGACAAACATCGAAACGATGTAAGTTCAAAATGTGTTACCCCCAAACTTGGGAAATTTTTCATTAATATTTTATGACTTCTTGTTTGTCTTTTGATTCCCTTGATAAGGTCAAAAAAGACCTTAATGGGGTTGATTGATTGTGTTTTTCTGGTTATGTTAATGGTTAACTTTTCATCGCTTTGTAAATGTCAACTTAGTTTGGTCTTCGAAATCAATTTTTAGTCACGTTTTGTAATGCGTGGGTTGTCTTTTTTTGTTAGTCAACCCCAACATTTTTGTAGAGAAGAATTCTAAACATTTGCTTTATAAAATTTTGTTTTGATTGTCTTGAGTTTTTAGAGAAATCGTTTTAATCCCGGTATATCTACGACTTTTGTAGGATTACCAGTCTCAGCTTCATTATTTATGAGCGAGTTTAAGCCAAAAGTAAACAGGCAGCCAAAAAGGCCAAGTCAAATGGTCCATCGGTGGCATTGGGCATACGCAAAATTTCAGGGGATTATCAAATGCAAAAGAGCGCTGCCCCTTCTTGAAGCCCATAAATCATGGAATCAAAGTGCCACATTTTTGACTGAGTTTTCCAGTGTGTGTGTGTGTGTGTGGTAGTGGGAGGGGGAAATGCGTTAAGCCCTTTTGCCGAGGTCTAACACGTACTAAATGCTTGTCAACAGAATTTCAGAGCTAGGAGAGGGAAAACCGAGCGGGCAACGTGACACTGCGCAGACGTGACGTGAAAAGTATTTATGGTTAAATATTTGTTCAAGAAATATTCCTACGGACATGCAGGGAAACGGAAAGGGAAATGGGAATGTGAATTGATTTCCCAGCACAAAATAAATATAAGAAAAGTGTCCAATGTCAATGTTATGATAGAATATCGAGAAAACTTAAGTGCTTTCAGTAATTTCAATTTAGAGTCTTTCCCCTTGCACTTAATCCTTATGATGCACCTTTTCATAGCTTCAGTCTTGGTCAAAGTACCTTTGCATTCTTTATTCAATCATCAGCCAGTCCTTCGACGTGCTGAGTTTATTAAAAAAATGGAAGGAAAATCCCATAGTATTGCAAAGAATTTCTATAACGAAACGAAACTTATTTTTGGCCACTCAAAATGAAGGACTTTTGCTTAACCATATTTTGCCTTTTATATCTCATTCGTTCTATCATCAAATTTCAAATTGGTTTCCATGCAGTTTTGCATAAAATTCCAAGGACTCTGGCGGCGTGAAAGTTTTCTCTTCCCTGTTGCCACCCACTTTTCGGGAAAATTGCTAGCTGAGAGCATCAATTTGCATGTTTGCAAAGTGTGAGCTGCAAAAACGAAATTAATAATGAATCGACTAGAGGAATCAGCATCAAACTTATCCATAACAAGCACGAAAACAAACAAGCAAGATGGTCAAAACTGCATACTACTACCAAATGCAGTTGCCAACAAAATTGGGAAAGGAAAATGGAATGGAAAGGAAACGAAACGAAAGGCACGGAAGTTGCGAAAACTTGAGCAACCACAAAAGAATGAAATTCAAGTTGCTGGGGCAACATTAACTGAGAGCCAACAATGGGTATGGCTGGCATGGCTGGTAACAAGAAAAGTACAACAATAAATAGCATTATGCTAATCCAGGCCAAACAGAATGCGGCAAAAGTAAGGAAAAGCTTTTTCGGCTCTCGTCCTTACAACGAGCAAAAAGGAAGCATTAGCTCCTGTCGGGTCTTGGGCAGCAGCTGCCAGGGCGACCAAGAGAGGCTCCGAATCGGAATAATAATTACGAGGGAAAACACTGCCAGCTTGCCAGTTCCAACTAACTAACTAGTATTTACTAAAAAATAAGTCACAACAACCACAGCAAATTGCCTCTGGCTGGCAACCCAAAGGCTAAAAAAAAGGGAGAATATATATAAAGAATATATATAGAAGAGAACTCCGAGAACGTGTCATGGCATAAGAAATAAGTATTAAATCCCCTCAAAGCACTGAGCTCCGCCGGCTTTTTCAGTGGGACAATAAACTCCCGGCTACAAATGAGCTTTGAATTCTGCCGAGCAGATAAATTAGCAGATGAGATGGGATTCCAGATAAGATAATGCTAATTAGACACGACTTGCAGGGGAAAAACTTAGCAAGAAGTGAAAAGGGTGAAGGGATGGGTGGCTGAAAATGGTTTCTAGAAAGGATAATGTCAAGGAACTATTCGTATTGAACGGATTTCTATTGAAAAAGTTTACAAATCAGTAACAAAAAGTAACCTTTGACTGATAACATTTAAATGAATTGATTATAAAGTTCGTTAGAAATCAGCTTTGAAGGAGAGACTTTAATATCTTTATACCAAAGGTGCTCAAATTCGTCTTACGGCAGAGCATTACTAACACAAATACAAGAAAGTGTGCACATATTTAGTGACGCTTTAGTGTTGGAAAAATAAACGGTTTGCCATTTTCACTGCGAAATAAACTCCAAAGTGCAAATAGACGTTACAGAGAATGAATTTCAGTGCAAGTGTTTGAGGATGATCGAGGAAGAAACAAGAACAAATTGTATTACAGTTGGTGACGGAACGAGGCGGAAGAAGGAAAACGAAAAATTGTTGGTGGAATAACAAGAAGCTCGAGGATGATCGAGGAAGAAGAACAAGAACAGAATATATTGGAGTTGGTGACGGAATGAGGCGGAAAAAGGAAAACAAAAAATTGTTGGTAGAATAATAATAAGGAGCTCGAGGATGATCGAGAAAGAAGAACAAGAACAGAATATATTGGAGTTGGTGACGGAATGAGGCGAAAAGAGGAAAACGAAAAATTGTTGGTGGAATAGCGTAGCAAGCCCTCAAAACTTACGACCGAGTACAACAACAAATGAGCACTTTTTGCTTAGGCACTGACCATCCCTGGTTTTACTACACTAAATATGTACTCGTATACTTTTATTTATTCACCCATAATTGAACATAAATCTGTTTTAAATGTGTCACTTAAATATCTGCATAAATATATACTTTATTAAAATATATATCTTACCCTCTACACAGATATTCTGAGGTTTAATCATTATCATTATTAATTTATCATTTCTATATCAGAGCTTTGCCATATAACTTGATTAACTAGTATAAAAACACATTAAAAATTCCATAAAAATAAATAACTTCCTGCGTAAACATCTTGATTTGATATAATAATATAAAAAACTGCAACTCCTAGCGGCTATAGCCCCCATAAATATACAAATCGCCGGCAGCTCTTCAAATGCATTTCAAATGTTCCAAACTCGTAAATACCAATTATTTACGATTTAGATGGCATAACTCATGGTTAAGCTTTAGGCGGAACGAATAGTAGTAGATTCCTGCCCCCCATGCGTGCAACATGTTAAATTGTCATAAGCCTTAAAAATTCCATTATGATTATTTACTCTAGTACCACCCACTCCTCCACTCCCCTTATAAAACAAGAAACACAAACAAAGGCACATGGACCAAGATAAGGATACAAAGTTTTCTAAACGAATAAATCTGTTTGTCTTGGTGCCAGGACACTCACCCACACACACACACACTCATAAGAAGCTGGTAAAAATTGTGAAATATTTTCAGACACACACACACACAGACATAAGCAAAGCTAATAAATGAGAACTTTGGCGCGACAACAAGAGCAAATCCCATTTTTACAAGGCTATGAAGGAGAAGATCCTGCAGGAGCTGGCCAAAAGCGAGGAAAGCACAACAAATCGCTGCAGGATATGCAGACAAGACAAACAAGTCACGAACCAAAACCAAAAGGCAGCAAAAACCGATAAAACACAGCGATGAAAATGAAGAAAAACTCGTCGGGCCGCAAAAGATTTGCAACATAAATATTTTCCATGGCAGACAAACGTTGCAAAAAAAAAATCAACAATAAAAATAAGAAGATAAAACAAACGTTATATAAATGGAAAACAAAACGTGAATTGCGGCATTTATTTGTATATTAAGAGTTGATTTTTTGTGCTCGACTCTTGTTTTTGCAATGGCGGCGGCGCGGCCATTTTGCAAAAGGTTGCAACAAAATGGCGGTCGCAAAAAACAAATTGCATTGCCTGATGAGTGTTAAGTGAGTGGGTGGTGGTGGCTGTTGTTGATGGTGCATGGTACATGGTTAGGTTGGGGTAAGTTGGGGTAACTGAAATCGCAAACTGATGCCAGTGCCGCTTTTTATATATGACAATCGCAGGAGGAAGCCCTGACATACTAAAGGGTTATGCCACTCACGACTTTTGGATGGCATCCAAAAATGTATCTTTTTAATTTCGTTTGGCCTTTGTTTTCCTTCATTTTCGTATATTTTTGTTTTTATTTTTATTTCTTTCACTGGCATTATTTTTGAGTAATATGCGCAATGCATCAGGCTCAGACGCAGGATCTGGGCTATCCAGTTAGCCTTCTCTGACTGCCGTTGTTGTTATTGCTGTTTGCATTTGTTGTTTAAACACACTCGCACACACACACACACATATACACACTTGACATATTCGTGCTGTCTGCCGGGATTCGAGGCATTTAATTTTTGGTAGCCATTTACAGACCCCAGGCCCCTAAGTCCTTGCACAACGGAAAATTCAGTTTTCTGTTTTCAGTTTTTGGGTTTTTCGTGCGGCGACTGCAGTGGAAAATGCAGTTGAAAAGGCTTTATCGCAGGGCACCCCACTACGGTGGTGGGCGTGGCACTGCCAGTTTTTGTGTCTGCCCTCATACCCCTCTCTTTCTCTCTCTCTCTGGCTGTATGAAAAATAATTTTAAATGCCTGGCAAAACGTCTCTCTTTTGATGGGTTTCCCCCAAAAAATGTTTTATGTTTGCACTTTGTAAGCGGGTTAAGAGCTGAAATAGTAGATGGCTTCCGAATGCTTAACCCTAAATTATTCCTAAACATTGTGATCTGTGTGTAGGAAAGGCAGCAATGTCTGTCCAAATGAGAAACACAATTAGTTCTTGACTTATGAAAATGTTGCAAGGCAAATGTGCCGTTTTATTTAAGGGGAATAGAGAAAAGTTTTGGTTTAAAAAAGTTGACATTTTTTGGGGGTAAAAATGATATTTGGAAAGTTTTATTTAAGTTTGCAAAATGTATTGAAAATACAAGAAAAATGCAAAACCCTTTTAGAGCTACTAATATTTAACCTTTCGCTTATTAATTTCCAAATTACCAACACTCCTGGCAGTTAATATCCTTGACATGCTCATTGATATGTCCTTTTTATGACCACTTCAGACAGGTATCGACAGCTCTCGATAGTTACTGGTTTTAGTGTGTTCAGTGACAGCGTTTTTAGTTAAATTTTGCGTGAACACTTACAGGTACTCAACTAACACATAGCCACTTATACTCCCCTCAAAACCAATTCACATCCAAGGGGGCAAGTGTGTCTGTCTGTCGGTCTGTCCCTCTGTCTGCTCTTTATCTAAACTAACAATCGTCAAAGTGTGGCTGCAACAGCAAAAACATTATGCTAGCTGCAAAGTGGATACTCGACTCGTGTATATATAGTACATGCCATATATAGCCTTCTGCCCTCTCACCTTACATGTGCATTTTGGACTTTAGAGGGTATAAATGTAGTTCTGGTCTTTAGATTTTATAACGATTTTTTGAGTTTAAACTTAAATATTTTTGTGTTTTTTTCACAGATTTTAAAGTTTCTCTTCTTTAGAAAAGAAACTGTTTTCTTTTATTTAAACTTTAAAAAAATGTTCTGTTTTTCCCAGGAAAAATACAATTTCACCTTAAAATTTCAACACCTTTTTAAATAGGTCTTCGAAAAAGTAGATGTTAGTTTAATTAGCGGGTATTTTGTGGTCTTTTTTTCTGTTCTCTCTAATTCTTTTTGGTTGGCACCTCGGCGCTCTGTTGACGTCATAATTAGAACGAAGCCGACACAGATGCACATGACTTGGAAAAACAAATTGCATTGCTCTCGGGCTAGGCAGCCAGCCACCCAGCCACCTAGCCATGCAGCCACCTAGCCACACCCACCTGAAAAGTTCACCTGTGGCAGATTTATGACACCGAATAACCCCATTCCGCCCCTATAAACCCCATCCCCTTACCTTGTCAACCCCTTCGTGTGCTAGATTTGTACATTTTCGTGCTACATTTTAATTTCTCTGCATGGGAGGAAGGTGGTTTGGTTAGATGGGTGGCTCTCTCTCTCAGTGGGGTGTGCTGAAAAACTCATTAACTGTGCACGCTACTTGGCACCTTTTCTCTTCTCACCCACTCTTTGCTTTCTTTGGCCGCCTTTTTCACCATTTATTCCTTCCTGCCTTTCAATTTTCTTTCTTTTCGCCTTGCCTTGTCCTCGCTTTCTTCATTTATTTTATTTTTCACTTCTCTTTTTTATTTTTGCCAGTTCTTACGCTTTTCCATTTGTGGGCGAAGGTCGCTAAACTTATCTGCATGGAAAAAAAGAAGAAGAAAAACAAATTCTGCGACTCCTTAATAGGTGGGCGTGGTCATGTGCGTGTGTGCGGTGTGAGTGTGCACACACACGATTGCACAATAAGCCGATTTAAGGGCGGTTGCAGAGGGTAAGCGAGACCTACATTAAATCGAGCACAAAATGTATGCAAGCGATGTATGGAGAAATGTTAGAATAAGGGGGGCTAAGAAGACCAAATATATTGAGCTCAATTATTTATAAAATAACCATCTATAATTTAAAGTTGTTAAACAAAAGAAAGTTCTTGAAAAATGACTCATACGCCTTGTATATCATTTACTAATCCTTGTCTAACTTTCTCTCTCTCTTTACAGAAATGACTGAACTTTCATCCTTCAACTTCTACGTTTATCCATAAGTAAATAAAATACCAAAGACAAAGCCTGTTATAACAAAAAAGAGAGTAAAAGTTGTTAAACAAAAAATAACCTTTATATTTCCCATAATTTAAAATCAATTTAAAGTTTAAAGTCAACTCAAACGCACAACCAAGAAAGGAAAAACAAAAATAAAATCAAATCCATTTAAAAATACAATAAACAGTTGGAAACACACACACACACACACACAAACTAAACCAGCAAAATCAACAATAATAAATGTTGCAAATTTAATCAAATCAACTGAAAAATTAAACTAACTAAATTTTATGCAAAATAGAAATGTTAAATTTACACAATAGAAACCACAATAACAGCGCCGAGGATAACAACAACAACAACAATAATAACAAAGGCCACAAAATGCATTTGAAAAGTGCAACAACGGCAAAGGCAACAATAATGAAACATAAGTTAAGCAAATTTTATGGATACGGTTGGTTGCAAGTCTTCCTACTACTAACAGTCCTAGTGATTGGTAATCAAAGTGCCTGGCAGGAGAATATACGACCAAAGCTCTACGTTGAATTAGGTAAGTTAACTCTCAAAGAATTTATTACTAAAAAAAATAAACATTTATTTCTGTTTTCTCAAATAAACTATTTAAAAATTTCATAAATTCCCATAAAAGATACATTTTTGTGGTCAACAAACTTAGGAATTCGTTTAATTTAGTCACAATATTTGTACATTTTTGCAACATTCTATTTTTTTCCTTGTAAATTCACAAGAAATACAATTTACATATTTATTGGAATTTTTCCTTTGCCATAATCAAATTTATTCGTCATATTTCAATGTCAGTCAAAGGAAAAACGTCAAGAGAATTGGCAATGTCACAGGGCGAAGGCACATTCTCATTGTAACCAAATTAAGACTAAAACAAAATGTCAATTTAAATTATGACCAATAATAGATGTAGAATTGGAATAGCAGAGGGAAAAGCCAACGAATCGAAGTCAACTGCCAAAAACTTTAATGACAACATTTTTATGAGCTACAAAATGTAATTTGACTGCCACTCTCCAAGCTCTGCTCTATCCTTGCAAATGGCAATAGGAAGTCTGAAAGATAGTTGCAGATATTCTGTTAAAGTTTGACATCCCCAAAAAAAGAAAAAAAGAATAGTGAAAAAGCTGGGCCAACCCAATAACGCCCCCCAAACTCATCAGGAAACCTTTTTGCCATCCTTCGAAAGTATCCACTTTTGGCAGGTGAAGAAGTTTGCTCAAGAAATGAAGCAATAACTTGGACAAAGCGTGTGTGCAGGAGCAGGAGCAGGAGTAGGAGCCATAGCAGTAGCTACTAATGCACACACTTTTTGAGATATATCCCAGACATCCACACGTTTTGCTATCTTAACTATAAATAACAAAAATTCCTGGAAGACATTATTTGCATAAAAGTGGCGAAGCTTTCAGTGCTGAAATGAGTCTGCTATGTCTGTCAGTGTGTGTGTGGATAGTTGGTGGGCTGATGGGTTGGTTAGCTGTTGCCAGCAGCTATTTCTAGTGTCCTGTGTGTGTCCTCAATGTGCGACATCATCATCATCATCATCATCGTCGCCGTCATGATCGTCGTCAGGAGTTACGTTGCATATGCAAATTTCGTTCCTTACCCATTTTTTTATTCTTTTTTATTTTGGCCAAAAAGTTGGGCGACTTCTTCATCTCGCTCACGTAGGTTGGAGACACAGATATATGTATACCTAACAATATATATAGGAACATGTATATTTATACGGTTTACTATGGTACATAGCCCTAGATACATATGTATATATCTGGCACCGCTTTTTTGTTTGTGCAAGATGAAGCAGAAAAAGTTGCCGGCACCAGATGGAGATGGAAACAATTCGAGGCGAGCCTGGAGTTTGCCCAAAAAGGAGAAGAAGAAGATGAAGAACTAAATTCTAAAAATATCTTTTGCACGCTTCAGAAATTACGTTATTAAATGTGCATTTGGCACACTCTAAAATGGTACCAGCAGAGGGCAGTCTACCAGCCATAATGTTGCATTCTTCAAGACAACTTTTTGGTATCAAAAATTATAGGGGAGGGAAATCGTTCTTTGAGGGGTTGGCATTAGATTCCTTGGGAATGCCAGGAAGTAGTTCAACCGAATGTGTTACCTTAACTATGAATTTGAATTGGGCAACCTTTATGGGAAAAGATATGAAATGAAATGGCTAAAAGGAAATTTCATGATCAGGAAATGAATTCTGTAGTCGGGAAATTGAGTTTTTGAATGCCTCTATTTTTGTAAGTAAAGATTTGCTACTAAGAAAATGTCAGAATTAGTATGTATATATAATGATTATATAACATTTTTTCATATATCTCAAAACTTATGGAAAATTTTCCTATTCCTTCCATGCAATTTGCAATTTCTTCATGCTCAATATCTCATTAGGAAACTCATTTCTCTTCGCCAACTGCTGTTGCCAACTGGAATGAAATTTTTTTTTTGTTATTAGTTTAGCTGTAAAATCAACTCAAGGATAATCTGTGAAGCGAACCTGTTAAGCCCCTGCCACCCTCTCCCCGCTACCCGTGCAGTGCTAAACCAATTACTTAGCTCCAAGTCCCTTCATTCCGCACTGTCAGGGGACATTGCACGTGTTAAAGTTCATTTAAAATCCATCAGGGAATCCAAAGAGAAAGAGAGAGGGAGAGTGGACATGGAAAAAGGGGTGGCTGGTTGACAAGTTCTTCTTCTTCTTCTTTAGCCTGTTTGGGGCACTCGTGCATAACAGGAAAATAGGGTTAATGGGGAAATTATGAATGCGCCCAAGGAGGTGCAGACCAAATGAGCAAGGGTGTTCGGCGACTATGTGAGTGGGGGTAATGCATTCATATGCCATTGTTGGTCAAAAGAGCGAAAAAAAGGGGAGACACTAAAAGTTGAAAGAGTCGACGATGGTGTACCTATTATCAAAAGCCTCAAATGTGTAAAGTAAAGATGTGTTTAATAATATTTATTATTACCATATTTGGATTAATGAGGAACTTTCATTTTTTAAAGCCTTTTTCCATTCACTTTTTGTGGAAAAAGCTGATGATAAACATTAAAATATACTCTCATTTACTGGGTACAATAAAATCCAAACCAGCCCTTAACTTTTTTCTGCAACGCAGTCTTCTTCTTCTTTCGCTGCCGCTTGGACCGTAAAATATTACAACCCTGCGTGGCCAGAGTTGCATTTGACAGCCGCAAGTGGTTGTCATTAGGAGCTGCGACAAAACGGTCATTTAAATGCACTCTTCTTCTGGCTGTCCCTACTGCTGCTGCCGCTTCTCCTTCTTCTTCTTCTTCTTCAACTACTTGTACGCCAAAGTGGGCGCAACATTTGCGGTAAAATTACGTCTATCAAGTGGGCGGTGGCAGCAAAGGGGCCAGAAGCTAATGCTGATCGTTTTGCGGCACTTTCGCGCTGCATTCTCCCCAAAGCAAACTGGAAATGTCCCCTTTCTTTTTTACGTTAAATTTTGTGGACATTTTGTAAAATGTTTCTTCTGCTTATATATATTTTGGTACGTGCCGAGATTTCCTGATTACCACAAAGGCAATCTGTGACTAGTGACTAAGTCTCTGATAAGGAAGAAAATGTATTCAATGTAAAAGGAAATTTGGTTATAAGGATAAGATATTTCTGTCTTATTTCTAAACCTCTTTTTATATCTTGAACCAAACTATCCATAAACAAAATCATAACCAATTTAAACTTGTCATTATTTAATTAACACCTAGGAAAATTGATCAGGTTGTGACTTTTAAATTAATAATTTCCGCTCAATTTATCCTGTGAATGTGGATGTTGCCCAGAAGCTGACCAAAGTGGCCCAGCATCGACTTTAAATGACACGAACTTCCGTTGGCAGCCAATTAGGCGAGCGAAAACTACATTACTCAAGTTAAACACTGAGAGAAATCTGGGTATAAGTTAAAATTTTCATTTAAATATGAATTCAAGAAAAAATGTGAAACAAATCGAAATATTTTTGAAGTAAATTGAGAAGCTTTAAAAGGAAATAAAGTAAAGAAGCTAAATTTTAATGGAAATAGTTAAGTTTCAGGAACCTCTTTAGTTCAGATAACCTTCTTATTCTGTTATAAACTAAAAATGATAAAGAATAAATAACTTTTCATCATCAAAGATAATAATATAATTATTTCCGTGTAAGGACAGTCTTTACCCCCAACCAACTTACTTCCTGTTTGAAGCCAATGTTTTGAAGACGCTCTGTGCGGCCTGCGCTTCGAAGTTGCCCAAAAATAGTTCTGTCGGCGACGTCTTCGACTTGGCTGTTTTTCTGGCCGTCATTAAAACTGTCTGCAACGTGTCAGAACAGCAAACATAACTGTTAATTGCCATTTGTGCGCGAAGTCGGAATTCCGTGCCCCCCTCATTTTCCGGTTTTACCCGGTTCCGCCGGCACTTCGGTCTCATTTTCATATTTCGCCGCATGCGCCTCATTACAATTTAATTCACAATGTAATTGCAGGCGTTGAGTGGAATGAGAATGGTTTCTGGGAATGAAAGGGTGGCAGTGGCAGTGGCATGTAGTATGTAGAGTATAGAAAATGAGGGGGGCGAACTAAGCAAGGGAAGGTGAGGAAATGCAACCACCGACTTGGCGAAAAGTTTTCTTGCAGTTTTGCGCCACTTGACACGCGCCTCGCATAATTTCCACACGTCTTATGCCTGCGTGTGTGTGTGTGTGTGCCACAAAGCACAAAGCGCACATATACATAATCGTGCATACATATGTATGCACTCTGCTCCAGCCCATAATTCTCAACCCCGAAGAGCTCCAACATTTGGCCCACGTTTCATTTCCTTGCCATATGCATTTTTGGCAGTAGTTGAAAGTCGAAAAGGGCGGAAATGCGACAACTACAAAAATGTGTGTCCTCCTCACCCCGTAAAAATCCAATCTCCATCGAACTTTTGTTTAACTTTCTGTCTGGCTTTGTTTCCTCTTCACTTGTCCATATTTACATATAGTTTTGATTCCATTTATATTTCGGTTAAATAAATTGTGAATTGATAATCGCCGCTGTCATCGTTTGGCTCTGTCTATATTTAGATTTTTGAAATGTGTGAGACGCATTGTTAAATTGCTGATAGGGATTACGTGGGATTACGTAAGCTGAAGACGAAATGGGAACTCATTGATGGGGAAAGCTTGACAATGAAGTTGTTATCTCACTAGAAGAATTTTTTTACATTTTTTATTATTTTAATAATGTAGACTTTTGACCTTCTATTTGAAATATGGAAATGCAGGCGTATTAATGAATGGTACTGCTCTTTTCTGTGGCCCAAAACAAAGTCCTCTTTTTTCCTTTTTCTTATTCTATCCTCACCTAAGGAATGTGCTGCTCTCTTCTGTCACCCGAAGTCGTTTTTATTTCTTTATCTTATTCTATCCTCAACTAATTTCTGCAAGTATTGGTGACATTTGCTGATCGTGCGAACAGGACACACATAGTGTTCGTTAGCATGATATTTATGCATAAGTAAGGGAGAGGAATACATTGTGTTTACAACTAAGTGCGTATAGATAAGATAGTGTGACTGTTTGATACACATGTCAGTGTGACCGCCTGCATTATATATAATTTAGGTTAGTATTTCTGTGATTTCGTATTTAAGATGCAACCATTATTCTTTTATTTTTTACATTCCATTTATATGGAAAACTTGGCACTGAATTGGTTATCATACTAGAAAATTGTTTATTATTAGTACTTATAAATATGAAATATGGAAATAATTTAGACTAATATTTCTTTGATTTCACATTTAATATTAATAAGTTCATCTTTTTAATACATTCCTTCACATTCCCAGAACTTTAAAGCCTTTTAAACATTCAAATATGTGATATATATATTTCCCTCATTTATCTAAGCCAACATTTGAATTGGACCCATTTCGGCCATGTAATTTGAAATGGGAATTACAAATCACTGGGTTGTGCTTTAAGCACAAAAAACAAAAAAAAACCAAAAACAAAAAAGAGAAAAAAAGAAAATGTAGAGAAAAACGATGCGGAAGAGTAAATCCGAAAGGCACACCCAATCAATTATATAGACAGCAATTTTACAGCCCCCACTGGGCAATGTCGTTCCATCCCCTCCTATAACCCATACCATATCTATAGCCATACCGTACAGTAAAACCCGCCCCATGGATTCGTGTCCAGCCCCAGTACGCATTTGCTCTCGCACGGGTGTGGCGTATCTGTATACAATTGGAACATTTCCATGGATTAAACGTTTTTTCTAATTGAGTGCCTCATTTCCGGTTAGGAAGTTTCTCATGCCGGAGAAAATAAATTACACACATGAGTGCAATTTGGTAGCGGCAGTATTGTCGCTCCAGGATGCGTGCAGGATGCTGCAGTCGCCCAGAATCGAGCCTTAACGGTCTTAACCTGGCCCTATCTTTTGGCCCGTACGGGCCTGAACTGAACAATCACCTCATAATGGCGTTAATCAAAAAGTTGCCGTGGCAATTCTGTTGATGCAGCAAGTTGCAGGCGAACGATTGAACGTTTAACCGTTTAACTTATAGATACACAGCGAGAAATTTAGGGTATTTAAACGAAAAGTTGTTTTTGTTTTGGTTTAAGAAAGAATTTCTTGATTTTTGGACATTTTTAGCTTTATCATTAAAGAAAATTATGTAACAAATGTTTGATTAAATGCTTTTAATTTTTATATTTATATTACTTTATTTTTTCCTTATTAAAAGTAGATTTTAAATATTAAAGAAAAGGTTTTTAAAATTACCAATTTTCTATCAGTGCTCGTATATGAGGGGTTCAATGGCTTGGTCTTGGTCACCAGGGAAATTAGTAATACGACAAGTGCAGCAGCATTACCACCCATCCCCATTTTCCCCACTCTTAACCCTACACCCTGCCCTCATTCCCCTTTTCCGCTGCATCTGTGGACAAATGAGCTCGATGGCAGCGTCGTCATCGCCGTTGTCGTCGCCATTCCCCCTCCCACCATTCTTACACACATTTTACTTATTCCCTTTGTTCCGGTTGTACTAGCTTTTGTGTCTCTATAAATTTGCCACTGATCGTCCTGGTCCTGCCACGAACCAGCTCTATCCCTTTCCATCCGTCTACTATCTCCCTTTCTAGCTCGTCCCTGGCACTTGGCCAGTAATTGAAATGGCGTAACGACTAAAATTGAAGCGAATCCTGCTTTTCGCCACTCTCACAACTCTAATGAAAAGTTAAAGAGTTTCTATGCTCCTGAATCATGCGCATACATTCGAGGTGGTCTAAAATGAGGAGGGAAAAAAAAGAGGTTTGCGTTTGCTCGCGAAAGTTTGTGAAAAGTTACTGACATAAATTGATTAAAAGTTTAATAATTCTACTTTCCAGAGAAGAGCAAAAAAGCAGAAAGAGCGAAATGTTAGCGATTTGGAATAAGCAAACTGAAAGTTAGTCTAAGTAATACGTCAAAGGGGTAAAAATATAAATTAATTGCCAAAGCTAGTTTAATAAATTGTTTTTTTATATTGATCTACGGTTTTAGGTGCTTTAGGTGTTTAACAATCAAAGAGACTCCTATGTGTATTGCCTCGCTTTATCGGTTTTTATGATTCAATTGCTTATTTCATAGAAAG
>NW_024572011.1:0-10108 GCF_018153835.1 Drosophila eugracilis | reverse complement strand
CAAACAGCAGGCAACAGGCAACAGGCAACAGAGCAACAGACAGGCAACAGGCAACGGAAACGAAACAGGCAACAAGCAACAGAGCAACAGAGCAACAGGCAACAGGCAACAGAGCAACAGGCAACAGGCGAAGCAGGCAACAGGCAACAGGCGACAGGCAACAGGCGGCAGGCAACAGAGCAACAAGGCAGGCAGGCGGCAAAGGCAACAGGCAACGAAAAGGCAACAGAAGCAACAAACAAACAACAAACAACAGAGGCTTGACAGCAACAGACAAACACTAACAAACAACAAGCAACAAACAACAGACAACAGAGCAACAAAACCAACAAACTAACAACAAGCAACAAACAACAGAGCAACAAACAACAAACAACAAACAACCAACAACAAACAAACAAACGAGACAACAAACAACAAACAACAAACAACAAGAAACTAACAAAGCAACAAGCAGCAAACAACAAACAACAAACAACAAACTTTAACAAGCAACAAACTAACAAACAACAAACAGCAAACTAACAAACAACAAACAACAAACAGGCTGAACAGGGCAGCAAACAGGCAACAAAGCAACAAGCAAGCAGGCAACAGGCAAGCAGGCAACAGGCGACAGGCGGCAGGCAACAGGCAACAGGCAGCAGGCAACAGGCAAACAAAACCAAACAACAAAAAACAAAACAACAAACAACAAACAACAAAAAAAAACAACAAAACTAGCAGGGGCAACAAACAGGCAACAGGCAACAGGCAACAGGCAAGCAGGCAACAGGCAACAGGCAACAGAGCAACAGGCAACCCAAGCCAACAGAAACTGACAAAACAGACAGCAGACAAGCAAACAAAGGCAACAGGCAACAGAGCCGACAGCAGGCAACAGGCAGCAACAGGCAGCAGGCAACAGAGCAACAGAGCAACAGGCAACAGACAACAAGCAACAGGGCAACAAGCAACAGAGCAACAAACCAACAGGCAGCAGAGCAACAAAGGCAACAGGCAACAGGCAACAGGCAACAGGCAACAGAGCAACAGGCAACAGAGCAACAAACAGGCAACAGGCAACAAACAACAAACGGCAACAGAGCAACAGGCAACAGGCAACAACGAGCAGGCCAACAGGCAATAGGCAACAAGCAACAGACAACAAACAGACGACAGCAAAGGCAACAAGACAACAAACAATGGCAACAGGCTTTAAACTAGCAACAAACAACAGAACAGCAACAGAGCAACAAGCAACAAACCCAACAGCAAACAACAAGCAACAAACAACAAGCAACAGGCAACAGGCAACAAAAAAGCAACAAGCAACAAGCAACAAGCAACAGGCAGACAGGCAACAGGCCGAAACTAACAAACAACAAGCAACAGGCCCAACAAACAACAAAGCAACAAACAACAAACAACAACAAACAACAAACAACAACAGACAACAAACAAGCAACAACAACAGACAACAGAGCAACAAGCAACAACCAGAACAAACAACAAACAACAAACAACAAACAACAAACAACAAACAGCAGGCAACAGGCAACAGGCAACAGGCAACAGAGCAGAGCAAACAGGCACAGACAAACAGCAGGCAACCGGCAGGCAACAGGCAACAGGCAACAGGCAACAGGCAGCAAACAGGCAACCAGGCAACAGGCAACAGACGCCACAGCTAACAAACAACAAACTAAACAAACAACAAACAACAAACAACAAACAACAAACAACAAACAACAAACAACAAACAACAAACAATAACAAACAACAAACAACAAACAACAAACAACAAACAACAAACAACAAACAACAAGCAAACGGGCAACAAACAACAAACAACAAACGCCAACAGGCAACAAACAACAAACAACAAACAACAAACAACAAACAACAAACAACAAACAAACAACAAACAACAAACAACAAACAACAACAGGCAACAAGCAGGCAACACACACGGAAACAACAAACAACAAACAACAAACAACAAACAACAAACAACAAACAACAAACAACAAACAACAAACAAACAGGCAACAGAGCAACAGAGCAACAGGCAACAGAGCAACAGGCAACAAACAACAAACAACAAACAACAAACAACAGAGCAACAAACAGCAAACAACAAACAGCAAACGGGCAGGAAACAACAGGCAGGCAACAGAGCAAGCAACAGGCAACAGGCAACAGAGCAACAGGCAACAGGCAGCAGGCTGCAGGCAACGGGCTGCAGGCAACAGGCAACAGGCAGCAGGCAACAGGCAGCAAGCAACAAGCAACAGGCGACAGGCAACAAACAACAAGCAACAAACAACAAGCAACAAACTAACAAACAACAAGCAACAAACAACAGGCAACAAACAACAAACAACAAACAAAAACAACAAACAACAAACAACAAACAACAAACAACAAACAACAAACAGGCAACAAACAACAAACAACAAACAACAAAGCAACAAACAACAAGGCAACAGAGCGGCAAAGGCAACAGGCAACAGGCAACAGGCAACAGGCGGCAAACAGGGCAACAGGCAACAAACAACAAACAACAGGCAACAAGCAGCAGGCAAACAAAGCAGGCAACAAGCAACAAGCAACAGGCAACAGGGCAACAAACAACAAACAACAAACAAACAACAAACAACAAACAACAAACAACAAGCAACAAACAGCAAACGGCGAAACAACAAACCAACCAGGCAACAAACAACAAACAACAAACAGGCAACAGGCAACAGACAACAGGCAACAGGCAACAGGCAAGGCAACAAGCAGGCAACAGGCAACAGGCAACCAGGCAACAGGCAAGGCGGCAGGCGGCAGGCAACAGGCAACAGGCAACAGGCAACAGGCAACAGGCAACAGGCAACAGGCAACAGGCAACAGACAACAGGCAACAGGCAACAAGCAACAGGCAACAGGCAACAGGCAACAGGCAACAGCAAACGGCAACAAAGCAACAAACAAACAACAAACAACAAACAACAGAGCAACAAACAACAAACAACAAACCCCAACAAACAACAAACTAACAAACAACAAACAACAAACAACAAACAACAAACAACAAGCAACAGGCAACAGGCAACAGGCAACAGGCAACCCAGGCAACAGGCAACAGGCAACAAAGGCAGCAAGCAACAGGCAGCAGGCAACAGGCAACAGCAAACAGGCAGGCAACAGGCAACAGGCAACAGGCAACAGGCAACAGGCAACAGGCAACAGGCAACAGGCAACAGGCAACAACAGGCAACAGGCAACAGGCAAACAGGCAACAGGCAACAGGCAGCAGGCGAAGCAGGCGGCAGGCGGCAGGCAGCAGGCGAACAGGCAGGCTGGGCAACAGGCAAGCAGGCAGCAGCGGCAGGCTGACAGGCAACAGGCGGCGCGAGCTGGCAGGCAACAGGCGACAGGCAACCCAGGCTGACCACCCAGACAGACAGGCAACAGAGCAACAGGCAACAGGCAACAAGCAACAAACAGGCAACAGGCAAACAACAAACAACAAAGCAACAAACAGCAAACTAACCAACAGGCAACAAGCAACAGGCAACAAACAACAGAGCAACAGGCAACAGGCAACAAGCAACAGGCAACAACAACAAACAACAAACAACAAACAACAACAAACACAACAAACAACAAACAACAAACAAACCGACAAACTAACAAACAACAAACAGCAAACAACAACAAACAGGCAAACAACCCAGGCAAACAACAAACAACAAACAACAGGCAACAGAGCAACAAGCAACAGGCCTTGACAAACAAACCTGGCAGGCAGGCAGCACCCAGGCAGACAGGCAACAGGCAACAGGCAACAGGCAACAGGCAACAGGCAGCAGGCAACAGGCAACAGGCAACAGGCAGTGACAGGCAGAGGCAGCAGGCAACAGGCAACAGGCAACAGGCAACAGGCAACAGGCAAACAGGCAACAGGCAGCAGGCAACAGGCAACAGGCAGCAGGCAGGCAACAGGCAGCAGGCAACAGGCAGAGCAGGCAACAGGCAACAGGCAACAGGCAACAGGCAACGCAGGCAACAGGCAACCAGGCAACAGGCAACAGGCAACAGGCAAGCAGGCAACAGGCAACAGGCAACAGGCAGAGCACAGGCAACAGGCAAGCAGGCAACTGACAAACAACAAGCAACAAACAACAAACAGGCAACAGGCAACAAACAACAAACAACAAACAACAACAACAAACAAGCAACAAGCAACAAACTAACAAACAACAAACAACAAACAACAAACAACAAACAACAAACAGCAACAAACAACAAACAGCAAACAACAAACAACAAACAACAAACAACAAGCAACAACAAACAACAAACAGGCAACAGGCAACAGGCAACAGGCAACAGGCAACAAACAGGCAACAGGCAACAGGCTGAGCAAACAACAGGCAACAGGCAACAGGCAACAAACAAGCAAACAGGCACAAGCAGCAGGCAACCAGAGCAACAAGCAACAGGCAACAGGCAACAGAGGCAACAGGCAACAGGCAGCAGGCAACAGGCAACAGGCAACAGGCAACAGGCAACAGGCAACAGGCAACAGGCAACAGAGCAAACAGGCAACAGGCAACAGGCAACAGGCAACAGACAACAGGCAACAGGCAGCAAGGCAACAAGCAACCCAGGCAACCAACAGAGCAACAGGCAACAGGCAACAAACAACAAGCAACAAACCCAACAAGCAACAAAGCAACAAACAACAAGCAACAAACAACAAACAACAAACAACAGGCAACAAACTAACAAACAACAAACAACAAGCAACAAACAACAAACAACAAACAACAAACAACAAACAACAAACAACAAGAAACAAACTGGGCAACAAACAACAGGCAACAAACAACAGGCAACAGGCAACAGGCAACAAGCAACAAACAACAAACAACAGGCAACAAACAGGCAACAGGCAAAGGCAACAAGCAACAGGCAACAGGCAACAGACAAGAGCAGGCAACAGGCAACAAGCAACAAAGGCAACAGGCGAACAGGCAACAAACCAACAGGCAACAGGCAACAGGCAACAGGCAACAGAGCAACAGGCAACAGGCAACAGGCAACAGGCAACAGAGCAACAGGCAACAGGCAACAGGCAACAGGCAACAGGCAGCAGGCAACAGGCAACAGGCAACAAGCAGCAAACAACAGAGCAACGGCAAACAGGCAAACAACAAACAGGCAACAGACAACAGACAACAAGCAACAAGCAAAGCAACAAACAACAAGCAACAAACAACAAACAACAAACAACAAACTTAACAAACAACAAACAACAAACAACGAAGCAACAAACAACAAACAACAAACAAACAACAAACAACAAACAACAAGCAACAGAACAACAAACAAAACAACAAACGGACAAGCTGACAAACAACAAACAACAAACGCAAACAGAGCAACAAACAGCAAACAACAAGCAACAAGCAACAAACAACAAACAACAGACAACAAGCAACAAGCAACAAACAAGCAACAGCAAACAACAACAACAGACAACAAAGCAAACAGGCAACAGGCAACAGGCAACAGGCAACAGGCAGGCAACAGGCAACAGGCAACAAAGCAACAGGCAACAGAACAAACAACAAACGAACAAGGCAACAAGCAACAAACAACAACAGACAACAAACAACAAACAACAAGCAACAGGCAAACAACCAAACAAACAGCAAACAACAAACAACAAACAACAAACAACAAACAACAAACAACAAACAGACAAACACAACAAGCAACAAACAACAAACAACAGAACAACAAACAACAAACAGCAACAAACAACAAACAACAAACAACAAAGCAACAACAGAGCAACAAACAACAACAAAGGCAACAAACAACAAACAACAAACAACAAGCAACAAACCAACAGGCAACAAGCAACAGGCAAAACTAACAAACAACAAACAACAAGCAACAAACAACAAGCAACAGGCAACAGGCTTAACGGGCAACAGGCCCAACAGGCAACAGGCAACAGGCAACAGGCAACAGGCAACAGGCAGCAGCAAGGCAACAGGCAACAGGCAGGCAGCCAAACAGGCAACAGGCAACAGGCAACAGGCAACAGGCAACAGGCAACCCAAACAACAGGCAACAGACAACAGGCAACAGGCAACAGAGAGCAAACAACAAAACAGAGCAAACAACAAGCAACAAAACAACAAACAACAAACAACAAACAGCAAACAACCAACAGGCAACAAACAACAAGCAACAGGCAACAAACAACAGGCAACAAACAACAAACAACAAACTAACAAACAACAGGCAACAGGCAACAGGCAACAGGCAACAGGCAACAGGCAACAGGCAACAGGCAGCAGGCGTAGGCAACAGGACAGGCAACAGGCAAGCAACAAGCGGCAAACAGGCAACAGGCAACAGGCAACAGGCAAAGGCAACGGCAAGCAGGCAACAGGCAACTGACAGGCAACAGGCAACAGGCAAACAGGCAACAGGCAACAGGCAACAGAGCAACAGGCAACAGAGCAGCTGGCGGCAAGCGGTGGGCAACAGGCGGCAGGCAACAAAGGCAACAGAGCAAAGACAACAGGCAACAGGCAACAAACAGCAGGCAACGGGCAACAGGCAACAGGCAACAGGCAACAGGCAAGCAGGCAACAGGCAACAGGCAACAGACAGCAAACCAGGCAAAGGCGGCAGGCAACAGGCAACAGGCGGCAGGCAGCAGGCGAAGCAGGCAACAGAGCAGCAAGAGCAGCTAGGCAACAGGCAACAACAGGCAACAAACAGCAGGCAACAGAACAGGCAACAGGCAACAAACAACAAACAACAAACAACAAACAACAAACAACAAACAACAAACAACAAACAACAAACAACAAAACAACAAACGCCAACAAACAACAAACAACAAACAACAAACAACAAACAACAAAACAACAAAGCAACAAACAACAACAACAAACAAACACAGCAAACAGCAAACAACAAACAACAAACAACAAGACAGCAACAGAGCAACAGGCAACAGGCAACAGGCAACAGGCAACAGGCAACAGGCAACAGGCAACAGGCAGCAGGCAACAGGCAACAGGCAACAGGCAACAGGCAACAACAAACCAGGCAACAGGCAGGAACGAACGGGCAACAGGCCTTGAAGGCAACAGGCAACAGGCAACAAGCAAGCAAACAACAGGCAACAAACAACAGGCAACAGGCAACAAACAACAAACAACAAACAACAGGCAACAAACAACAAACAACAAACAGCAAAGCAACAGGCAACAGCAAGCAACAGGCAACAAACAACAAACAACAAACAACAAACAACAGCAACAAACAACAGGCAACAAGGCAACAGCAGCAGGCAACAGGCAACAGAGCAAACAACAGGCAACAGAGCAGGCAACAGGCAACAGGCGCAGCTGACCCAGGCAACAGGCAACAGGCAACAGGCGGCAGGCAACAGGCTGACAGGCAACAGGCCTGGGCAACAGCGACAGACGGACAGGCCAGGCAACAGGCGAGCAGGCGACAGGCAACAAACAACGACAACAACAGGCAAGCAACAAACAACAAACAGCAAACTACAAACAACAAACCGGCAACAAACAACAGGCAACAAACAACAAACAGCAAACAACAAACAACAAACAACAAACAACAAACAACAAACAACAAGCAACAAGCAACAAACAACAAACAACAAGCAGCAAACTGACAGGCAACAGGCAACAGGCGGCAACAGGCAACAGGCGGCAGGCAACAGGCAACAGGCAGCAGGCAGGCGGCAAGCGGCAGGCAACAAACGGCAGGCAACAGGCAACAGGCAACAGGCAACAGGCAAACAGGCAACAGGCAACAGAACCAGCAGGCAACAGGCAGCAACAGAGCAACAGGCAACAGGCAACAGGCAGCAGGCAGCAACAGGCAACAGGCAACAGGCAACAGGCAACAGGCAACAGAGCAACAGGCAACAAGCAACAGGCAACAGGCAACAGGCAACAAACAGGCACAAACAACAAACAACAAACAGCAAACAACAAAGAACAGCAAACAACAGGCAACAGGCAAAACAACCAAGCAACAGGAACAGGCAACAGGCAACAAGCAACAGGCAAACAGGCAACCAACAGGCAACAAAGCAGGCAAGCAGCAAACAAACAACAAGCAACAGGCAACAAACAGGAAGCAACAGGCAACAAACAACAGGCAACAGGCAACAGGCAACAGGCAACAGGCAACAGGCAACAGAGCAACAGGCAGCAGGCAACAGGCAACAGGCAACAGGCAACAGGCAACAGGCAACAAGGCAGGCAACAGGCAACCTAGGCAACAGGCAACAGGCAACAGGCGGCAGGCAACAGGCGACAGGCACAGGCAACAGGCAGACAGGCAACAGGCAACAGGCAACAGGCAACAGGCAACAGGCAGCAGGCGGCAACAGGCCAGGCAACAGGCAAACAGGCAACAGGCAAACAGGCAACAAACAACAAACAACAAACAACAGAGCAACAAACAACAAACAACAAACAACAAACAACAACAAACACAACAAACAACAAAGCAACAAACAACAAACAACAAACAACAAACAACAAACAACAAACAACAAACAACAAAGCAACAAACTAACAAACAACAAACAGCAAACAATAACAAACAACAAACAACAGGCAACAGGCAACAGAGCAACAAAACCGGCTGAGGCAACCCAGGCAACAGGCAACAGGCAACAGGCCGACAGCCTTAGACAACAGGCAGCAGGCAACAGACGGCAGCTGACAGGCAACAGGCTGGCTGGGGCAACCAGGCACAAGGGCAACCCCAGGCAGCAACAGGCAACAGGCAACAGGCAACAGACAAGCAGGCGACCCAGGCAACCAACCTGGAAGCAACAACAATAACAAACAACAAACAACAAACTAACAAACAACAAACAACAAACAACAAACAACAAACAACAAACAACAAACAAACAACAACAAACAACTTAACAAACAACAAACAGCAAACAACAAACAACAAACAACAAACGTAACAAACACTTAGGCTTAACACCAAACAACAACAAACAGCAAGCAACAGGCAACAGGCAACAGGCAACAGGCAACAGGCAACAGAGCAGCAAGGCAACAGGCAAGCTGGCAACAGGCAACAGGCAACGGCAACAGGCAACAGGCAACAGGCAACAGGCAACTGGCAACAGGCAACAGGCAACAGAGCAACAGGCAGACCCAACCTGGAAACTTAACAGGCAACAGGCAACCCAGGCAACAGGCAACAGGCAACAGGCAACAGGCAAACGGCAAGCAGCAGGCAACAGGCAACCAGGCAGTAACAGGCGCAACAGGCAACAGAACCCAGGCCTTAGGCAAGCAGGCAACAGGCTTAGGCAACAGGCAACCCAGGCAAGCAGGCAACAGGCAACAGGCAACAGGCAACAGGCAACAGGCAAACAGGCTTGGGCAGCAGGCAACCCAGGCAGCAGGCAAGCAGGCAGGCAACAGGCAGCTGACAGGCAGCAGGCAGGCGGCAGGCTGACAGGCCTTGGGCCTTGGGCAGAAGAGGCCTTGGGCAACCCAGGCAACAGGCAACAGGCAACAAACCCCAACAGAGCAACTGACAACAAGCAAACAACAAACAGAGCAACAGAGCAACATAGGCAACAGGTTGCCCAACCCAGAGCAGAGCAACAGGCAACAGGCAACAAGCAACAGAGCAACGGCAACAGAGCAACAGGCAACAGAGCAACAGGCAACAGAGCAACAGAGCAACAGGCAACAGGCAAGCAGGCAACAGGCAACAGGCAACAGGCAGGCAGGCGGCTTAGGCAACAGGCAGCAGGCAAAGCAGACGGCAGGCAACAGGCGGCAGGCAACAGGCAACGCAGGCCAACAGGCAAGCAGGCAACCCAGGCAACCATGGGCAACAGGCAACAGGCAACAGGCAAGCAGGCAAACAGGCAGCTGGGCAACAGGCGACGACAGGCGGCAGGCCCCGGCAGGCCGGCGGGCGGCGGGCAACGGGCAGACTGGCTGGGCCGGCGGAGCTGACGGGTGACCCAGCGGCAGGCAGACAGGTTGACAGGCAGAAGGGCTGACAGGCGGCAGGCTGA
>NW_024572010.1:0-2160 GCF_018153835.1 Drosophila eugracilis | reverse complement strand
GTTCGATTCCTTGTTGTTAAATTTCTAACAAAACTGCATTCACAGCTAAATTCCAATTTGATTCAATTCTCGCGAAAATGGACGCTATTACCCGGTATCAAATTTGCCACACTTAAATTTTCCCATTTTATAAGTGCGGTTATAAAAAAAAAGCAACATAAATTTGCATTTTACTCCTAATTTAAGATGCAGTATTATGTACTATAACTGAGCCAATAGTTACTCGAATCTACTGGAATGGCATATCTCGTTTCAATTCCCCCCTTCAAATTTCTAACAAAACTGCATTCACGGCCTAAGTAGCGAATTTTGATCCATTTCTCACGAAAATGGACGATATTACCGTTCTCAAATATGCCAACTTAAATTTTTCCCATTTCTCTAATTTAAGTTGCAGTATTATTGCTATAACTAAGCCAATAGTTACTCGAATCTGGAATGGCATATCTCGTTCGATTCCTTGTTAAATTTCTAACAAAACTGCATTCACAGCTAAAATTGCGAATTTTGATCCAATTCTCGCCTGAAAATGGACGATATTACCGTTATCAAATATGCCAACTCAAATTATCCCATTTTCCTAATTTAAGTTGCGGTAGTATTAAACTATAACTAAGCCAATAGTTACTCGAGTCTGGAATAGCATATCTCGTTCGATTCCTTGTTAAATTTCTAACAAAACTGCATTCACAGCTAAAATTGCGAGTTTTGATCCATTTCTCGAAAAGTGGACAATATTACCGTTATCAAATATGCCAACTTAAATTTTCCCATTTTTTCTAATTTAAGTTGCAGTATTATTGCTATAACTAAGCCAATAGTTACTCGAATCTGGAATAGCATATCTCGTTCGATTCCTTGTTAAATTTCTAACAAAACTGCATTCACAGCTAAAATTGCGAATTTTGATCCTTTTTTCGCGAAAATGGATGATATTACCGTTATCAAATATGCCAACTTAAATTTTCCCATTTTTTCTAATTTAAGTTGCAGTATAATTGCTATAACTAAGCCAATAGTTACTCGAATCTGGAATGGCATATCTCGTTCGATTCCTTGTTAAATTTCTAACAAAACTGCATTCACAGCTAAAATTGCGAATTTTGATCCATTTCTCGCGAAAAAAATGGACAATATTACCGTTATCAAATATGCCAACTTAAATTTTCCCATTTTCCTAATTTGAAGTTTGCACGTATTGTTGCTATGTAAGCCAATAGTTACTCGAATCTGGAATGGCATATCTCGTTCTGATTCCTTGTTACACAACCACCGCGACCTTATAAATTTCTAACAAAACGGCATTCACAGCTAAAATTGTGCGAATTTTGATCCATTTCTCGCACAAAATGGACGATTTTCCCGTTATTATATGTGATATTTGGTTTAACCATTTTTATCTAATTGAACTGGCAGCATTATAACATACTTAAGCCAATAGTTACTCGAATCTGGAATGGCATACCTCGTTCGATTCCTTGTTAAATTTCTAACAAAACTGCATTCACAGCTAAAATTGCGAATTTTGATCCATTTCTCGCGAAAATGGATGTATTACCCGTTATCAAATATGCCAACTTAAATTTTCTTATTTTTTCTAATTAATGTTGCAGTATTGCTATAACTAAGCGAATAGTTACTCGAATCTGGAATGGCATATCTCGTTCGATTCCTTGTTAAATTTCTAACAAAACTGCATTCACAGCTAAAATTGCGAATTTTGATCCATTTCTCGCAAAAATGGACGATTTTACCGTTATCAAATATGCCAACTTAAATTTTCCCATTTTTTCTAATTTAAGTTGCAGTATTACTGCTATAACTAAACCAATGGTTACTCGAATCTGGAATGGCATATCTCGTTCGATTCCTTGTTAAATTTCTAACAAGACTGCATTCAGCTAAATTGCGAATTTTGATCCATTTCTCGCAAAAATGGACGATTTTCCCGTTATCAAATATGCCAACAAAAATTTTCCCATTTCTCTAATTTAAGAGCGTATTATTCCCTAACTAAGCCAATAGTTACTCGAATCTGGAATGGCATCGATCTGATTTCGATCCCTTGTTAAATTTCTAACAAAGCTGCATTCACAGCTAAAATTGCGAATTTTGATACATTTCTCAGCGAAAATGGACGATAATACCCGTTATCAAATA
>NW_024572009.1:0-9233 GCF_018153835.1 Drosophila eugracilis | reverse complement strand
TCGAACCCAAACGGAACGAATCAGAATGCGTGCTGAATCGAAAAACCAATTGACGCCTGAAAACATGCAGCAAAACTGACGTATATCAACCGCAACATGAAAGAAAACAAAAAAAAGGAAAACAAAGATAACCCTGTTGGTGTTTATGTCGACCATCTAGTTAACCGTACCAACAGTAAAGGCGGGAAAATAAAATGGAAGGAAGAAAAACCATTGGCATATATAATAAGGAGGCCCCCCAGGATAGCACGACTGCAGATCACCTGTGAACCTATTACGTATCACGAGCCAGTGGAGTGCGTGTGTGTGCATTACTGGCTCTGTGTCTGTTTGAGGGTACTTAGGTCCCAACAACAAGAACAACAAGGGTGCAATGTCAGTAGGCAGGTGGCGCCATCCAGCATCTGCCGCTGCCACACTGCCTGCCTTCACATGATTACATTTCAAATTATTTCGAGTGCAGTGTTATGGGTGTGTGAGAGAGGGGGAGAGGAGGGTAAGGAGAATGGTGGGAGAACAGGCAGAGGGCAGGAGCCAGAGGCGGAAGACGGGAGAGAGTGTAGGAGCACGTTTAGTCATGTAACATGAGCAGACACACACATGCGCAAAGCCGCCTTTCAGGCTGAGAACGCAAAAAGAGGCAACGGAGAGTGCAGGCTACACGTTGAGAACATTTTTCAAAATGCCAAGCTATTTCTGCATTCTGAAAGGCCACATCCTTATCAAAGGACACAAACACACAAACGCACACACACACAGGCACATGTCACCTCCAAGAGCAAAAACATCATGGAGGGCATTGTTGTAGTTATGGCAGCTGCTGCTGCTTTTCGTAAGGCAAAAATAAAAAAAAAATATATAAATGGAAAGAGGAGAGAGAGGAAGAAGGGCAACAAAAGAGCTGGCCAAAAGAAAGTAGAAACACAGGAAAGTATTTAACTCAATTATTTATTACTTTCTGTGCTGATTGTTTCCAGGCAGGTGAGCCAGGAGGGCATCCTACTCTTGGCACGAAATTACTTGGTTTCGGTTTTTGTCTGTATTCCGTTGCTCTGCGGTTGAGCAACCTGGATGTCTTACCGGCATCTACCAACTACCAGCCTCAACCACCTTCCATCTCCCGCAGTCAAATAAAAACTTTGCCAGACAAACGGCCGTCTTAAGAGAGTCAGGTCGTTGGCGGCTTCATTAGCGTTAATTAATTGCATGGCGAAGTCGACATTAATTCAAAGGAAGTTCACCTCTCAGACGAAGCATTGACAAACGGGCCTCTAGGCCCTGCCGAGTCTATTTGGGCAGGGCACCACTGGCTATGCAAACTTGGAACCAAGTGCCTACTCACAAGTACTCCTACTGATGATGAATTTGCTGCTGCAATGCCCAAACAATTAGCATGAAATCACGTACTGGCACGGACGGGAGTTCCTACGGTTTTTCGTCTCTGGCTCGCCGGAGTCACCACCTAAGGTGATCGATGATCCAAGTAATGTTGGCTTTTTGCTAGCTTGGCTTCGCCTTCGGCTTGACTTTGGCTTTGGCCTTTCATCCAGGTGGCGACTTCGATGACAATTGACATTGTGCATTGGGCTCAGGTCTCCCCAGTCCCAGCTTCCGCTCATTTCCTTAGCTACACGATCCATCCGCAAGGAAAGTCAATTGCCATTTGCATTTATATCCCCCTGCAGTGTGAGTTGCAGGAGGCTTTTGCCTCTGTCTCTTTAACGGGACTGGCCCAAAAGAAAGCTACACTGCAAAAATTAGGCTTATAGATAGCACCTTCTTAAAAAATGATTAACCAAGTTTTCCTTTGAAAGCAATATGATATCTGAAAGCTGGCTGGAGATGTAGGATATCGAAATCCTCTTCTCCCACAAGCCTTCTTATCATAGTGAAAACGTTATCTTTCTCATAACTTTTCACATTTTATAAAACCTCCTGGAAGATTTCTTTAGCAGCCATAATTTCTCCACGTGCACAACAACTGGATGAGTGCGGGCACGCAAGTGGGCAATCAAATGTCTCTGGGATTTGTTCGTCTCGAGCTCCGACTTTTTTATGGGACACCGGAGCACACTCCAGTGTATAAATGTGAGCAATTTTAGGTGGCATTTCGCTGGCTAATATGCCAGCAGCATTTTTTCTTACCTATTTTATTTAGCTACCAGCACACATGCCAGATCAAGTGTAAACATCTGATTGGGAGTTGTATCCTCCGCTGAAGCCTCCAGTTGGGCCAAACACTTCCAGAGCCATTAGCTACAATTACGTACTTTTAACAAATTGAGTTTGACGATTTTGGGGGAGTTTCTTTCTGCCAGCCAGTGTGCGTCCATAAAACATAAAACGTTATGGGATTTCAGCCAAAAGGAAATGTTAAAATTCGGCTTGTCTGCTGTTCAAGTACGTATTAAATTTCAATTTTTAATATTAAGCTGTAGCCTCATTTGCCTTTGCTTTGACAGACAGACAGTTTCAAGTGGCATGAGCCGGAGATCAGGCCACGCACTTTGACAAGGGCAAAATAAACATTTAATAAAGTACAAGTTCAGTGTCAAAGAAAATACATAATGAAATGTAATCGAAAACAAATTGGAATGGAAGTAGAAACCAACCACATGACCTTATTGCCATTTAAGTTTCTAACATTTGGTTGAGAAATGAAAATGACTTTGACTTATTTTCCAAACTAAAACAAAACCAGAATCATCAATTATTTCACGTTAGGCGACTAAAAACTTGTTAAACTTTCCTCACAAAGAAGGCATTCCAATAAAAATGATTTACAGTCACATTCAAGAGTGCTGGCTATTAAACTAGATTGAATGTGTATTTTAGGAAAACTTTTGTACAATGTCACAAGCTCGATTCTGGATTCAATCAACTCGCTGCCGTCTGCTGCTGCTGCTGCTGCCATAGTCTATTACGTTTTATTCTGACACACACGACTTGGCTGCGACAAATCGCATTGGGAGTCCCTTTTTTTCGATATCCTTTTGACGGCCACGCGCTGAGGAAATATTAAGCACACAAATATGAAATCCATATTGATGTCCACCTCTTCTCGCAGTCGGAGAGCAATTTGCTTTATTGGTGCAGCATACTATAATGCTGATTTGGAAATGGAAACCGATTGTTGTAAGGTCAGCCCCATTTTTCGGATTCCTCCCACTTCCCAAACACTCAATCAGATTGCTTGAGGCCAGCTCTCAGATATTCTGTGGGAAAACTGTTGGCGAGAGAGGAGAGGAGAAATGGGGGGGGAGCTAATCGAAGAGGCAAGGAGGGGAGCAAAGGGAGGAGCTTTTCTTTCTGCTATGACAGACACATGAAAAATCACAGTCAAGTGACAAGAAGCAATACAGACGGCTTCAGATTCAGACTCTGTCTCGGCTGCCTCAGCATCTCTGGCACAATCGGAAGATAAATATAGATATAGATATATACATCCAACAGGCTTATGGCCCGTCCCTTTGTCTCCTTTTACGATTTGTGGACGATATCCTTGGTTGGGGATTTCCTGGCAGGAAAGAAGGAAGGAAATGGTTCATCGCGAACTGAAAACCACCAAATGTGTTCAGCCGAATGATCTACCGGGTGGAGATGCCCGTAAGGTCAAGGCCAGGGAGTTTGATAAATGATCCGAGGACTGTCCATAAACCCAGGCCATGCAACCAAGTGATTGAATTAATATAAGAGGCAATATTGCAACAGGAACTGTGGGACAAAGGACCGCTAACTCCCTGTTGGCAGGCCAGGCACGATGTATATACTATGGGACCATATAACCAAGTATAGCAGCTCGGCCACGTGCATAACATGTCGTATACTCCAAACATCGAACCTTCTCACCCACCAGTACTGAATCGATAAGAAAGTCAAATGCTCTGGAAATTTTCAGCGGCTCTTTTGTGTATCGCCAGCTAGCGTCCCCTCTTATTTTTATTATTTCTATTGTGTGTTTTTTATGCAAAGGCTGCAAAATCACATAATGACAAGGACCTTCCAGCGAGAATCAAAGTGTAAATGTTGAAAATCCAATTTTCACTGCCTGCCTGCATATGGAGAAACAAAAATACAAAAATAGGAAACAAGAGAAATGTATATAAGGCAATGGGAAAAGGGGAAACGGAAGCGGATGTGAGGGCAGGGTATCGAAAGTGACTGGCATCTGAACATGCCATTATTATTGATGTATTAAAGCTTTTATTTACGTGCAGGTGGGCCATAGCATTTGTTTATATTTGTATTTCGTATTCAATCAGCGTCAGCTTAAGAGCCGAAAAAACAAAAAAAAACGAGAAAAAAGAAAATCATGAAATGACAAATCAAATAAAATCAAATCACTGGGTCGACACTGTCTGTTTATATTTTTTCTTATTTTTCCGATTTTTTGTAAAAATTCAGTAGCAAGAAAATTCAGCGGCTCCCCAAGTGGTAAACACCTAAGGGGCCTCATTTGCCAGCTTTTTGGGCCAACTGGCTGCAATTTCGCGCTGCGTTGTTCATTATCATGAGGGATAATGTACTCGACGCTGATGATGACAATGATATGTTGGCTCTAGCTGACTTAGGCAGGGCCCAGGAATCGAGCTGGGAAAACTAACTGCTCGGGTAGAATAATAGCATATGTCTGACAGAGCCAAAAAGGGGTCGCACATGGCCTCACTTTGCCAGCGTCTGTCAGGCACCTTCGGCGGTGGGTGTAGTTTGGGGTTGCTGCCCGCCGTTAGAGGGTTATAGGTGGCCCCATCCGGTCTAAACCACCTGCAGCTAAGTTCCATCAGGCAACGCCGTGATGAAGCTATGATTAGATAAAGGAACTGTCGTAATGGCCCACCACTGATACCCCACTCCTTCCCTCTCCGCAGATCTTGGTACCTCATGGATACACAAGCTCACATCTGGTGCCGTATTTTTAGCCAGCGAAATGCAACAAACGTTTGACCAAGCAAACTCCATCTGACATGATGAGCAACGCTTGGTGTCAGGATGGGCAGTCTTGAATGGCTGATTCCTTTCCCTTTACCCACTCAACCAGCATTCCCACATTCACCTTATATCCTCGTGTCGCGCCTTTCGCCTTGCCTCTCTCATTTTGCTGGCAGCCTGTTATTAGCTACATACATTGTCCAAGCGGGCATCCGCTGCCGTATACACGTAACGTGTGTGGCATGATTTTCATCAATCGAGTTGATTGAGTTATTTCACCAAGGTGGAATTACCGTGGCAGTATTTGCCTTTCTCTAATCATGTATATAATTGAATCTAATAAAGTGCCTGAATAACTATACAAAGAGCTAATTATGGTAAATAGAATGTAGGACAATTCGTTAGAAATTGGTATACTTAAGTGAGGGCTTGGCATTTACTTAGGGAACAGTATTATTTCTAGTGCCCAGCTCATGATTTTATGGTATATGTATTGTATTTCAAATATGATGCTGCTGCCTTTTGATGTATTCAAATATCAATTAAAAGCATTTTAAAAATCATTAAAACCAAGAATCAGAATTATTGTCCCTAGACATTTGACTACATCTATAATGGACTTTGGTCAATTTTCGAAGTATGGTGTTTGAACTAAAAGCTCCCCAAAACCAACATATGAGTTAGTTTTTCCACCCTTAAACTTTCACATGCCGGAATTCTCGTTTCCTCGAATTGAATAAGATAATGAAATGTCATTTAACTAAAAAAATAGACAAAGGACCATTATATCTGCACCATAATCATTAACAACACATCAATTCTATTTCCAGCAAAATCATCCAATCAAAACTCGGACCCATTCCTCATCCAATTGCAGGTCAGTGCAGCATGTAGATTTCGCAAGGTCAATATCTAGGTTTCCCTCTTGACCACCCCATCTCCCGCCTCAAATAAGAAGCCAAGTTATCCGCTTACTTAGCCTTGTTCTGCAGGCACAATTGAAGACCAACAAAGTGCCTCTCGGGGCTATGAAAATCAAATCAGATGAAGATGAGCCATCAGATCAAACAATGCACTTCCCCAAGAAAGCAGACGATGGCCCATTCCCCAACTCATCCACATTTGTTCCAGGCCAGAAACAGTGGAAACAACAACAACAATAATAACAATCGCAGACAAACACGCCCAGTTTCCACTCACGTGTCATTTTTGTTTTTCCTGCCTTTTTTGTGGGCATTAATTGCCTGGGAGCTGCTTTTATGCCATCGATTGAAAAAGGTTTTTCCCCCAAGACCCCTTCGTCCTCATCCGTCTCCTCCTGACACCTAAGTGACGGCACAAAACTTTTTGCAGGACAAACGCCCAAATGCCGTTTAATTTGAGAGTCATCTTGAGAGTGTTTGGCTAAAGCCGAAACTTTCGACAAACTATGCAAAACCGATTTCGTCCCAGAATAAAATATTAGAACAATGGAAATAATTCGTTAAGAAGTTTACACATTGTTAAGCGACACTCGAATCCAGGTTAAATTGGCTCTCAGGTATTTTTTTCTCTTAAAACTCAATTGTTTGCCCTTATGTGCTTGCCCCTTTTCTGATTTTCCCATTTTCCCGTTTTCCCATTCAGGTGACCCCATGATGGGGTTTTCTGGTGGAAGGGTTGAAATATGGAAATTGTGGCCACAAATTACACTTGTAGTTAAAGCAAAAGTGGTGTCCCAAAAGCGTCACGCCTTGTAGGTATTTTCTGGTGGATGACGATTGACCGCAATTTCGAAAACTTTTGAACTTTTTCGAAAGTTTACTTTATCAGGATTCTTGTTCGAGTAGTTGGGTAAGACAAATCAAAAAAGCTAAGGATAATGTCGGTGTGGATTGGAGGATAGTAAGGGTTGTAAACGAAACTCCTAATGCCTAACAAATCGATCGTCGAGAAGTTGCAAGTTTGATTAAAATGAAATGCGCTAATGGAAATCCAAACCACACACGCAGACTCCCCCGCTTGTATACATGAATATATATACACATACATATATATATACATAGGTGAACCGGATTTCGTTATGATTTTAAAGAAACCCACGAGTCCTGATGCGCGAATACACAACAAGCGTGGCGTCATGTGTGGTTGGGCGAAGAAGGGGAGCTTTTATATTAGTAGGAGAAAGCAGGAGAAAGATGGCGAACAAGGGAATGCCACAGTCGCAGCCGAGTGTGTGTGGAAGCATTTTCAGTCGATAAATATCTATATTTCGGTACGTGAAATAATAATTCCATTTGAACAGCTCAGGAGCAAAGAGAAAAAGCTCCGGCGCGGCGGTTTTCTGCTTTGGCCAGCCCTCGAAACCGAGCCAACGTGGGCAGGTAAAAGGTATGAAGGAGCGTGTCTGTATGGTGAAAGGACGAGGCGGTGAAGCGGTCGGCTGACATCCAGGCCTGAGGGCCACCGAAGAAGAATAGGGAAAACTATTAGAAATTTATGCGTGGCTGACAAGGAACAACAAAACCGAAACAATGACCATTACATACACACACATACACCATCTCCCAGCAGGGAAGTCCTGGGAAAAAAAAGGACATGTAAATGCTGACAAACAATAAAATGTGGCCAAGCGAGGCAGCGGATGGAGTAATCCCTCCTGCTGACAAGGTGCCAGGACCTTGGGCTCAGTTCGCTGAACCGCCGAGGTGGATCATAAGGCAGACTACATCAATGAATCCAGCCGAGATCCCGGAGACACCCCGGGGATATCTTACGGAAATATGCCATATGTAGCTCTAGAAATTTTTAAGCTAGCAGCATGAGTGGTTGTAGTGAGAGTATGTTACGTCTGGATGTTCAGCGTAATTTGATTAAGTGGTTGTATTTTATTTGAAAAATATATGTTAAAATTACGGGAATTTTGTATTATAAATAAAATCAAGAGAGAGGATTGTTTTAGTTCTAAAATAACTTCAAGAACTTAAGTACATGTAAGTTTAGCAACTTTGTAATAGTGAGAGAGGTAAATTTTTGCCAATGTATAGTTCAAAGATAACAACAGTAGGATCAGATCGAATATTTGTAATCAATGTTGACATTACATTATTATTAGTCTCATAAACTCAAAACCATGGATTTCAGTGTTCTTGCCTCTTTAGCCTGCATTAATTAAGTCAACTTTACGCAAAACATAAAACTGGTTAAAATTCCTCCCAATTAGTACAAGTAGGTAATTAAAAAATAACTTTCCATCCACAAAAGAAGTAAATAGCTTTCATTGTTTTTGAATGCACGAAAGTTAGTTGATACAGGTGAGTAAAGGGCAAAACCTTTTAATTTATGTTCTTGCATGCCATCGCGTTTTCACTTTCGCAGCCACTGGAAAGCCAAGTGGTGTCTCATTATAAATGTAAAAGCGATTCGACACAGACGACGATCTTTAAAATTCAATAAAGGCAACCTATAAAAGGGACCCCAAAAAGCCGTTGACAAACCTGATGGCTAGCGGAGTTTTTTGTTCGTTTTTGAACTGCCAGCAAAGGAAGCTAAGCTTACACAGATTTTTGTTTGCCATTCTACACTAAGACCTGAGAGACAGGGCATGAGGGGAACTGGTAAAACTCAAAACCCAGGATAGCCAGCGACTTAAGTTGCTGCGTTGGAAAACTACTTAGCGGTTATTTCTTGTTTTTCCTGCCTTCCACAATATTTCCACCATCAGGAAAGTGCACTGGTCAGGGGATCAGAAGTGCTGGGTGGATTTGAGGGGCAAAGGCACAGGCATGAAGAAAATCCGCGCCAAGGCAAATTTTTGCTAGGTTGTAGAGATACCCTAGCGCAATTTCACCGTGCAAATTTTGAGTTCATTACTCGCTAGTGGAGGGAGATGGCACACAGGTGTGCTTGAGAGCGGCCTGAGAATTTCGAGGGCCCCTGAACCAGGATATTTTTTGGGAGATAGGTTCACGGAGCGCACACACCGACAGCAGCAAAGGACAACGCACGGCTGCGCGCTGCCGACCAGGGAACCGGGGAGTTTCCATCATCGCCGAGTTGCCCTGAGTTGATGGCAGAAACCAGTAACTGCGTCGTCGTGGTCTTCGTTGTCGTGTCGTAGGTTCCATCGTTGTTGTTGGTTTCGTTTGGTTGAAAGTAGACAGAATTAGAAATATGAACAAGAGAAAGAATGCCACTCAGAGTGACCCGACTATTACGATTCTTTAAAGTCCCAAAGGGTATTTATAAGATCCGTTGCACCATAGAAATGTTGTTGTCAACTATGAGCATGACGAAGAGGAACGATACCACCTCGGTAGTTTGGA
>NW_024572008.1:0-2862 GCF_018153835.1 Drosophila eugracilis | reverse complement strand
ATATTTTATATTTATATTTATATTTTATATTTTATATTTTCCTTATATTTTATATTTTATATTTTATATTTATATTTTATATTTTTATATTTGATTTTAATTTTTTATATTTTATATTTTATGTTTATATTTTATATTTTATATTTTATATTTTATATTTTATATTTATATTTTATATTTTATATTTTATATTCTTATATTTTATATTTAGTATTTTGTTTTATATTTTATATTTTATATTTTATATTTTATATTTTATATTTTATATTTTATATTTTATATTTTATATTTTATATTTTATATTTTATATTTTATATTTTATATTTTATATTCTATATTTTATATTTTATATTTTATATTTTATATTTTATATTTTATATTTTATATTTTATATTTTATATTTTATATTTTAATATTTTATATTTTATATTTTATATTTTATATTTTATATTTTATATTTTATATTTTATATTTTATATTTTATATTTTATATTTTATATTTTATATTTTATATTTTTATTTTTTATATTTCTATATTTTATATTTTATATTTTATATTTTATATTTTATATTTTATATTTTATATTTTATATTTTATATTTTATATTTTATATTTTATATTTTATATTTTATATTTTATATTTTATATTTTATATTTCATATTTTATATTTTATATTTTAGGCTTTTAATATTTTTTATATTTTATATTTTATATTTTATATTTATATTTTATATTTTTTATATTTATATTTTATATTTTATATTTTATATTTTATATTTTATATTTTATATTTTATATTTTATATTTTATATTTTATATATTTATATTTTATATTTTTATATTTCATATTTTTATATTTTATTATTTTATATTTTATTTATATTTATATTTTATATTTTATATTTTATATTTATATTTTATATTTTATATTTATATTTTATATATTTTATATTTTATATTTTATATTTTATATTTTATATATTTTTATATTTTATATTTTATATTTTTATATTTTTTATTTTATATTTTTGAGATATTTTATATTTTATATTTTATATTTTATATTTTATATTTTATATTTCATATTTTATATTTTATATATTTTATATTTATATTTTATATTTTATATTTTATATTTTTATATTTTATATTTATTTTTTATAAGTATTTTATATTTTTTATATATTTTATATTTTATATTTATATTTTATATATTTTATATATTTTATATTTAATATTTTATTATTTTATATTTTTTATATTTTATATTTTATATTTTATTTTTTTATATTTTATATATTTTATATTTTATATTTTATATTTTATATTTTATATTTTATATTTTATATTTTATATTTCTATATTTTATATTTTATATTTATATTTTATATTTTATATTTTTATATTTTATGTTTTATATTTTATATTTTATATTTTATATTTTTATATTTTATATTTTATATTTTATATTTTATATTTTATATTATATTTTATATTTATATTTTATATTTTATTTTATATTTTATATTTTATATTCTATATTTTACATTTTATATTTTATATTTTATATTTTATATTTTTTATATTATATTTTATATTTTATATTTTATATTTTATATTTTATATTTTATATTTTATATTTTATATTTTTATATTTATATTTTATATTTTATATTTTATATTTTTTATATTTTATATTTATATTTTATATTTTATATTTTATATTTTATATTTTATATTCTATATTTTATATTTTATATTTTATATTTTATATTTTATATTTTATATTTTATATTTTATATTTTATATTTTATATTTTTATATTTTATATTTTATATTTATATTTTATATTTTATATATTTGTTTTATATTTTATATATTTTATATTTTATATTTTATATTTTGAAATTATTATATTTTATATATTATACTTTATATTTTATATTTTATATTTTATATTTTGTATATTTTATATTTTATATTTTATATTTTATATTTTATATTTTGCTATTTCATATTTTATATTTTATATTTTATATTTTATATTTTATATTTTATATTTTATATTTTATGATTTTTAGTTATATATATTTTTATATTTTATATTTTATATTTTATATTTTATATTTTATATTTTATATTTTATATTTTATATTTTATATTTTTTATTTTATATTTTATATTTTATATTTTAGCTTTTTATATTTTATATTTTATATTTATATTTTATATTTTATATTTTATATTTTATATTTTATATTTTATATTTTTTATATTTTATATTTCATTTATATTTTATATTTTATATTTTTATATTTATATATTTATATTTTATATTTCTTATATTTATTTTTTATATTTTTATATTTTATATTTTATGTTTTATATTTTATATATATTTTATATTTTTATATTTATATTTTATATTTTTTATATTTTATATTTTATATTTTATATTTTATATTTTTTTTATATTATATATTTTATATTTTATATTTTATATTTTATATTTTATATTTTATATTTTATATTTTATATTTTATATTTTATATTTTATATTTTATATTTTATATTTTATATTTTGGTATTTTATATTTTATATTTTATATTTTTATATTTTATATTTAGGTTTTATATTTTATATTTTATATTTTATATTTTTATATATTTTATATTTTATATTTTATATTTTATATTTTTATTTTAATTTTATATTTTATATTTTATATTTATATTTATATTTTATATTTTATATTTTTATATTTTAGTATTTTATATTTTGTATATATTTTATATTTATATTTTTAATTTTATATTTTATATTTTATATTTTATATTTTATATTTTATATTTTATATTT
>NW_024572007.1:0-230 GCF_018153835.1 Drosophila eugracilis | reverse complement strand
GCAGCCAAGGTAACTTTGAAGCTATGATATGATCTACAACAAAAACCTTACGAGGAGTTTATGATTGATGTACATATACGGTCATCGCACAAGAGTAGCTTGTTGGTATAAGGTTGTAGAATTGTCCCACACAAGCAAACCCGGTGCCTTATCAGCGTTTATTAATACACATATGATCCTTGCATAGTATTTAAATTTCGTTTGTTTCGTTTATTTTATTTGCACATTTT